>NC_074722.1:13057388-13357388 GCF_947242115.1 Biomphalaria glabrata
TATCTATCTATCTATCTATCTATCTATCTATCTATCTACCTGTTTATCTATCTATCTATCTATCTATCTATCTATCTATCTATCTACCTGTTTATCTATCTATCTATCTATCTATCTATCTATCTATCTATCTATCTATCTATCTATCTATCTATCTATCTATCTATCTATCTATCTATCTATCTATCTATCTATCTATCTATCTATCTATCTATCTATTTCTCTATCTCACACGTTTTAGGCCAATCACACACGTCATTGCCTGTCGATAGACAAGGGACAGTACTGCTAGTACGCGCAAGTATGACCCGTGATGTGGTCATTTGACCGAAAGCCCTTGCGGTCGAGAGACAATGTGTAAGAAAGGACAGTTGAGTCCAGGACAGCAAGGCAGTAAGGACTGTACAGTACCTTGCCGGAGGATATTCCAGCTACCCGTCGCCTCAGCGTGGCCCTCCGGTGGAAACATCCAGAGGTGGATCTGGACAGGCTAAGAACGAGTAGCGAACCAGGCCTTCTAGCAGGTCTCCCTGGGTGAGCTTTTGTTTTTTTTTTATCTCACTCGGGGTGGGGATGGAACAAGTAACCTGCAACCCAGTCCAAAAAGTCCGCCTCGCCGTTCCACAAAGGGGGTCGTCATCAGTTCCGGATTGCTGGATTGGCGGCCCTTGCACGGAACAGTGGCGGTTACATTATAGGAATATGAGACAAGCTCCCCGCAGTTAGCGCTGTCCCTGACACTTATAGCGGGTGACTTAAGAATCGGGGACGGTGGGCTGTGTACACGGCCCGGTTTTCCCATTCAGTCAACCAATATGGCCGCCTACCGTTGGGTTCCCTCAGACAGGACAGGGGTGAAGAGCCCCATGTCCAGGCCTGGTGGTTGGATAAAAGCCTTTCTAACCATCAACGGGATAATGGCGATTCCCTACTGGACCTCATCGAAGGTAAAGTACCTTATGAGTCCTCGAGAATGTACCTGTACGAGCTAGAGAGACTTGTAGTGTTTAGTTAGGCAGTTCTGTTGTGTAGCAAAGCATTTGAAGTTAGTGTAGCCAATTGTGTTTATTGGCTGTTGTTGATGTATTTGTAATTAAACCGCCACATTGTTTATTGTTGTCAAGTTCTTGTGTTAGATGTGCTGTGGTGTTTAGCAGTGTTTACAGAAGGCCTGGATAGAGAAAATCGTAACAATATATATAATTTACGCGGCTGAACCAAAATTGCGTTGAAGTAAATTATTTATGACACGGTGCCTATTTAGATTGAACTATATAATTTACGCCATAAATCTAGTAGCTTGAACTTATAAACTTAATACCATTGAGCCAACTTGAATTGAAATTATGAATATATAATTTTACCGTTGCGCAACGTGCTAAAATATATACTGTCTTAAGTCAGATTGGTAGATTCAAATATCTTATACTTTGGTAGTGTGGCATCTAAACGAAAGATAACAATGAAACAGAGCCTCAAGTATTTCAATAGTATGTCACCCTCAAATCTGATGACTTTGACATGCCAAACTAATTGTCCCAGGACGAGTTCTTAATATATCTATAAATTAGGCACTAGGAAGAATGTCAGGTCAGTTACCTACTAGCACGGGTAGGCCTACATAAATAGTCCGTTTTTGTCCTCTCGGTTGAACATTGCATTGAATATCGTATACACCTATCCCTCCTACCTTACCTGCAGGCCTTTTCACCAACCTTTCGCATTGTCCCTTTCTGCCTGTTCACTCTGGCACCTCTGACTTTAAAAACAAATCCATTAAGCGAGTTAGAATAAACATTAACTAGTCGACCTGCGGCGTAGCATACGCCGCTAAACATTAACTAGTCGACCTGCGGCGTAGCATACGCCGCTATTTTGCAGGGCCAACCTTAGGCCACTGCAACCTATGCGACCGCAGTGGGCCCAGCACTTTTAGGTGTATAAATTATTAAATTCAACCATTTTATATAACAGATTTCCTCGGCTTCTTTTCGATTTAACAGGAGGTCCTGAAAATCTACTGAAATCGAAAAATATACGAAAAAGTCCTGGAAATATCCGTAAATTATTAAAATCTCATACCAATCTCCTGAAATATACGGACGAAAATTGACTTTTTTTACACTTTTAAATTACCTAGGATAACTCCCTCCGTCCGAGTTGCAAAAATAAGTGTGATCTTTTCTTCGTGTCCAAACTCTTGAGCGTGCTCTGTCACTTCTAATAGTTACTACAGAGTAGATTACTCCCCCCCCCTTTTTTTTTAACGTGAGGTAGAAATAAAAAAAAAGAGGGATATTACAACGGTCCTGCTCTGCTATTGTGTGACTACGTGTTCTCCCCCCCCCTCTTGTTTTCTCGTGGACTATCCGCAGAGTGATCTTTCCTTTACTCCTTACTACTCGTTTAAACTGTTGAGGGAAGAAGAGAATTATATATATAGATTAGGATGAATGAAAACAAATATTAAGGTTTTACAACAAGGTAGGAGGGGGGTTGGCTGAGTGGCTTGGGTTTCGACTTCTGAGCCGAAGGGTGTAGGTTTTGGAATATCGATGAAGACTGAAATTTTGAATTTCGAGATCTTTAGGACGCCCATGTGTACACCAGGGGCGGACTGGCTATATGGGTATTCGGGCTAATGCCCGGTGGGCCGGTACTCAAATGGGCCTGTAGGACCACAGATATCTTCTTTTTTAAATCACATCTGTATTTTATAAGATAATGGCCGTTTAGATGTTACTAAGGCAGCTATTAAATTGTTTAAGGTTTTATAGTATTCTCTTACAAAAGGGGCTCTCAGAGCGACTTATAATCACTGTATGCTTGTGTACAGCTATCGATACATTATCAAACTTACATAATGATGTTGAGGACAGGTATACCTAGAATGAATGTCCATCATATAATATACAATTTATGGGCCGAATGAAATAGAAATGCCCTGGCCGATTGCGACACCCAGTCCGCCCCTGGTGTACACCCAACTTCAATGAGTACTATTTGTAAGTCACTAATACTATATACTCGGATAAGTCCATTATAGCACGGTCAAGGTATCTGGGAGTGTTCTTCAGAGTGTTCATGCCTGCTTACAAGCTGGTGGTATTTGTGCCAAAAGATGTTAGCTCAGAAAACACACAACTTTATAATAACTATTATTTTTTTTTATTGCTGTCTACATGTCTACCATTGGATATTGTTAGGAAAAGTTAAGCCAATGTGTCTTGAAACTCTAGGCCAACCAAACGAATAAGAGCTCCCTCTGCCGGCTTGCCTGAACAATTAAGTTCTGTTTGAGGTAGATCCAGTCCATGTTACAACCATCTATCAAACTACTATTTTCACAATCTCGGAAACTCAAAACGCACGCGACTACGGGAAACGTTGAGTGGATTGTTGACACGGTTGTAGGGCCTCATGAGTGGATTGTTGACACGGTTGTAGGGCCTCATGAGTGGATTGTTGACACGGTTGTAGAGCCTCATGAGTGGATTGTTGACACTGTTGTAGAGCCTCATGAGTGGATTGTTGACACGGTTGTAGGGCCTCATGAGTGGATTGTTGACACTGTTATAGGGCCTCATGAGTGGATTGTTGACACTGTTATAGGGCCTCATGAGTGGATTGTTGACACTGTTATAGGGCCTCATGAGTTGATTGTTGACACGGTTGTAGAGCCTCTCGTCGCAACTGCTCACCTTATTGTTTCCTCATGCAATCGTTTCCAACCGGCGCGATGTTGCGAATGGTGGCGTCTACCGCGTAAAAATAAGACTTCAGTTGCTTATAATTTATAAATACATAAATAAATATAGGAGAAATAGGGATAGATAAATATATAGGCATATGTCACCTGGATGGACATCTCGTATAAATATATGCAGCGACATAACACAACTCCATGACTAAGACAATATCACCGTCTTATGTGAAACAAATCTTTCGTTCAAACGTAATGAAAAAAAGTATGTTCTACAATCAAAAATACTTAATTTAAACAAAATCAAACATTACCAAACTGAACAATGTTCGCTCTAAAAATTATCATCATGATCAACAGCTTTTTGTCCAGAACATCAGCGCCAAAACGTCCTGATTCACACATTATTTTTTATATTATTATAGAATAGCCAACATGTGCAATCTGTTTATTGGTATAGAAATTCTAGATTTAGATTTTTTTTTAAATTTTCTCTTTTGTTGCCTTTATGCAGGCTGTTACCTCACCTTAAATCACAAGAACTGAAAGTGTTTTTACAAAGCTTATATCAACTCTGTCCCTCTGTCTGTCTGGTGAAAAGTGTGTACACGTTGTTTCTCCCACACCTATTCTCGGATCAAGCTGAAACTTCGCACAATTATTCACTGACATAGACAAGACATGAATCAATAAAAAAAAACACTAGACAACAAATTACTGGTAATTCATTATTTTGTTAAGTAGAAACAAGAGGAACTATTACTCCACTATTCATAGGTATGACTAAATTTGTTGGGCTTATTCCCCTTCAATAATTGTTAACACTCAAGTCTCCCTCAGGCATTCACATGCATTATCCGATCAAGGTGATACCTTAATTCTAGTGTCCTTAGAACATTATGAACAAAACAATAAGGTTTTAATTTTTCAGACGTTCTTTAGGTCCATTAGGATCTTTCATGGTTAGATCGTTAGATTCTAATTTCTGTGCTGTACGTTAATAGAATCCGCTGTAGTATCAGTAGCAGACGCCTTGGCTGGCTTGGCCACGTTCATAGAATGCCAGAAAGTTGACTACCACAAAAAATTCTGTATGGCGATCTAACAGAAGGAAGGAGAGCCGCTAGTCACCCACTTTTACGGTACACGGATGTATGCAAACGCGACATGAAGCTCTTCGAAATCGACACTAGCAGCTGGGAAAAAGTGGCACTGGATAGATCCAGATGGAGAGCGAGCATAAAGGAAGAGCTTAGATTACAGATGGCATACACAGCATTAGTAGAAAGAAGGGTGAAAATGAAAAGGGAAAGAAAAAAGATCGTCTCTCCAGACCTAAAATGCCAAAGATATTAATACAAAAATTCAGTTTTCTGGAATTTAAAGTCGATGCACTATTGTGTTGCTAGTGCAGCTCCGTGCGCTAAGAACTAGGACAGTGTTTCCCAAACGGTGTTACGCAGAACCCTAGTGTTCCACGAGACCCGAATAGGTGTTCCACGAACTACTGGAATAATTAACTATTGGGCTACCACTTAAATTAATGTATCTAAAAATTAAGCAAAGTGTTCAGCTATATACTTAGAATGTGGGAAGTGTTCCGTTAAGGAAAAGTTTGGGAACCACTTATCTAGGACATACTAATCTTCATTTATAAACAAATGTCTGTAAACGTATGAAACAAGCGTATAGTATAGGAAGTCTTCTTTGGCAGACTTGAGCATTAAATGACACACACTTCTAAATTTAGCTCTATTACGACAGGCCATAGAGTCATTCCACCACCCCCTCCCACTAGTGTAACCTCTGTCAATCAATCCTCATTTATAATCTAAGGACTTCGTTGATCTCATTGTTTGGCCCACCTTCCTCCACCTACAGATCTATATCACCTGTTTCGAAAATGTTCTCTATTGCATATAAGTTCATTAATTCAGTAAGGGCGTGGTGGCTGTATGGTTGAGCACTTGGCTTCCTTTTCTGGGTGTCCTGGGTTCGAATCTTGGTGAAGACTGGGATTTTGAATTTCAACCTACCCTAATGGGGTACCTGACTTTATTTGGGAAAAGCAAAGGTGGTTGGTCGTTGTGCTGGTCACATGACACCCTGCTCGTCAACCAAAGAAACAGAGAAAGTAAGAGAGAGATGGGGAAAGAGAGGAGAAAGAGAAAGAGAGAAAAGGAGAAAGGGAAAGAGAGAGAAAGAAAGAGCGAGAGAGATGGAAAGAGAGAAAAAAAAAGAGAAGGGAAAGAAAAATTAGAAGGGGATGTCAATCGCAGCTCGCAAAGACTTTTCTGCAGAGAACAGTACCAGGAGAAATAAGGAGAGGCTGACAATGGAAGCTATGAGATGACAACGTCAAATAATGGACCGGTCTTTCAATGAAATATATTCTTATCATTGCAAAGAAATGAAGACAGACGATCGATATTTTATGTGAGGTGCCCCAACGATCCAACAGACCAAGGAGCGGGTGAAGGTGAAAGGGCTAAAACTTGCTACAATTTGAAAGAAAATGTAAAAAAAAAATTAAAAAAAAAAAAATTTTTCCTTTCCTACCCTGTAGTTTATACAATGATTTAAAAAACAAACATATGTGAGTGATACATACATCATATAACATTTTTGGTTGGTGGTTCATTCAGGCCGAAATGTTGGTAACAATTGACGTCGCAGACATCTTCCTTAGCCTTAGAATGGTTAAGATTGAGGAAGTTCCTCTCATTACTGTTGGTAGAGCTAACATAGCCCGTCTGCCTCGATGACACTAGGGCAACAATGAATTTTGTTTACTTTTTAATGAATCTCGATCTTAACAGCTTCAGAGAATTTGAATAAATTTAAAAAAAATAAAGTAATAATAAGTGAAAAAAAAATCATTTTCTAATCCTCATTCCTCCTTTTTACGTATACCTGCCATGAACATTCTGTTATTCCTGCTAAATCACGTGACCGTGGAGAAGGGTTAGTGGGGAAGACAAGAGACGACTTGTATAAACTCTTACCAACAAACATGCAACTGAAAAGTCTTCAACCCTAAGAGAGAGTGACTGTAAGTGTGAGTTGACAGTGAATGTTTTAATGACATTAATGGCCCTGGGAAAGCAGGTAGATGTCATTGGATTTAGTGCTAGCAAGAAGAACAAGAGACCAAGACTCAAGTATTAAACAAAAACAAACAGAGAAAACATTAAGCAACCAAAGTTCATGGAGTGGTTTGTGTTCTTACAAATATACTTCCATTGTATTCGGGATTGTTGAGTCACTTTATGGAAATAAAACTCGGTCTTTATTGTTCTCTATACTTCTCCAAACTTTCTTTTATAACATAGATATAACATTCTCTTCCTCATTCACTTTCTCTCTCTCACTCTTATTTAATTCTCTAGCATTCTCACTCACTCTCTTCCTACACATTGCAAACTTAACGTCTTTGAGTCCCTCTCTCCATATATAACGTCCTCCTCCCTCTATTCCGATGTCACATACACAAACTCCCTCTTTTACTCTTCTCATATTCTTTTTTTTTTCCTTTGCTAACATTTTGTCACTGTTTTAACTCTTTTTGTCTCGTACTTTTTCAATAATCATCTCCAACACACTACCTTTAACCTTTAACCCAATCTCTATGTATGATTCTCCTCATTCTCCCATTCTCCTTCTTTCAGACATTCTATGACCTCTCTTTCTCTTTCTCTCTCTCTCCCTCTCTCTCCGTTTCTTTCTCTGTCTCTTTTTTCTCTCTCTCTCTTTCTCTTTCCCTCTCACTTTTTTTCTTTTTCTTCTCTTTGTCTCTTTTTTTGTCTTTCTCTTTGTCTCTCTCTTTCTCATTCTCTCTATCTCTTTTTATCTATTTCTCTCTCTTTGGTTGAATTTTGATTAATTCATATTTCGTTAGGAACAAGGAATAATTGTGCAAAGTCAACTTGATCCGAGAATAAATCATTGGAGAAATAACGTTTAAATAAATTGTACAAGACAAAGTGAGTTAATATTAACTTTTTATTCATAAAAGGAACACCTAGTTTTAAACTAGAAATACATTGAATCTCCTATGGTACCAAGGTAGTGTAGGAAATTTACCAAAATTAAATAAACAAAGAGTTCTAATCGGTACAAAACCATACTATAGACCCAGGAACGCTAATACTGAATGTCTCGACTAAGATTTAAATTCACTTTAACAATGGGACACCTGGCATTTACATCGTCACCGTGGAAGATATCTTAGCACAGCGGTAACTTCAAACAGCTCAGAATTAACCAATATGGCGACAACCTTGTCAAAGAGAAGGTCACCTATTATCAAGTCTCAAGCTGTCCGGTTTTCTTTCTGCTGCTGTGATCTAGTCTCAATGCAAAGTATTTTGGTGCAAGCATTTTTTTTTAATATAAGAAACACGTGAACATATAAGACATTAAAAGTTGGCCTTCTTCTGTCGTAGAACGACTAGGGTTCGTCTCGTGGAACACTTTGTCATGTGACTGTGGAGCCCTGTTCTCTAGAGACATTACCGTTCATATGTAACGCATGATAATGTGGCAGTCTCGTTGGTGGTAGAGGATCTTTTTTTTGGCACGTTTTTCTCTAAAGGCAGACGCCAATGCTCTTTGGCTGTCCATATATTCACCTTCTCTGTACATCTAATGTGGTCTTGTGCTCTGTCTTCCCAATAAAGTAAAAAAAAAAGTTCCTTAACCAATGTCAGGTACTCATTAGAGCTCATTAGAGCCCGAAATTAAAAATCCCAATCTTCAACAGGATTCGAACCCGGAATCTCTGGATCGAAAGCTACGCACTTAACCGCCCCTGTCCTCCCAATAGTCAGTATTAATATTCACTGCTTTAAGGTCCCCTTTGATTACATCCACATATAGGAAATGGGACAACCAGCTTTTCTCGAAACCAATCGCGAGTTGTCCGTAAAGGATGACTTTCGGAATACGATCAAACTCTATCAGGTGGACATAAAAGCTGACAATGTTTTTTTTTTTAATCGCGCGTTATATTGGCACCCCAAAATGACAATTTTGTCTATTTTTCGGAGATTTTTATGAGTTTTCAAAAGATTTTAATAATTTCAGATTTCCAGGACTTTTCCGGATATTTTGCAAATTTCAGGAGATTTCAAGGGGTCCGGGAAAATCAGGAGGTCGCGGAAACCATGTTATTATATATATATATATATATATATATATATATATATATATATAAGATATATATATATATGTATATATATATATATATATATATATATATATATATATATATATATATATATATATATATATATATATATATATAAGATATAATTTTTTATTTAATAATTTACACCTAGAATTAGCGCGGGTCCTATGAAAGTACGGGGCCCACTGCGGCCGCATTGATTGCATTGGCCTAAAGCCGGTCCAGTTAGCCATACTTTTTCAAAACGTGTATTCAGGTCCATGTACAAGCTATCGCAAAGTAGAAATAGTTTCAGAAATAAACGAGTCCAATTTGAAAAAAAAAAGAATGATTGCTTTGAAAGACAGATGCTACTTTAGCGTGTGATGTTTGAGGGGGAGTAGGGCTCTATAATTACGGGATGAAAGATGCTCTAAGAGAGGGTTGGCGACCTTTTTTTATGGAAGGACCTAAAGTTATAAAAAAATCTACTGTCGGGGCGCATGAAAAATTTGGAAATTGACACTCATCATTCTCTTAAGTCATTCTATTGTAAATGTACTCAGTACATGTGCATTAAATAGTTGAAGTTTTAAATATGTATTCGCATAAACATTTCTGTACAACATCATTGAAACATTTTCGGCTAATTCGGTATAAAGTAAAATGACACTATAAAAATAAATTTTCGGACACAAATCGTTTGCAGTACCACCTGTAGTAGTGCTTGACAAATTATCCCATTCCAAAGTAAGGTCTCTGTTCTTCGAACAAAGATCTTTTCAGCATGTGCTCGGATTACCAACAAAACGTGTCATGTTTCAATGCTAATAATTATGCCTAGTAGTATACCATCTGTATACTGTATATAGAAGAGGCAATCGGCGCCGCAGATAACATCCGCTGAGCTATTGGAGCTGTCGTTTTTATGCAGTGGGCGCCTTCACATTGCGGCGTGAGGGGCAATGAAACGGCAGACGCCCTCGCAAGGGAGGGTGCTATGGCAGCCACACACATCGAAGCACCAAGCACGTACTTACAAGCAACGGCACAAATCCGAGCACTCATTCATGAGAATTGGTTAAAGTCCTGGGAGGAATCCGACAGAGCACGTGGTGTCTGGCAGTGCATGCGTCACCCAGATCGCGACGATCCATGGTGGCGACTGAGGAGGTCAGAGCAGTCAACATTGTCCTATTGGGGCATACTTTGCCCGGTTCCGCACTAACTTTGACTCCCGATGTCCTCACTGTGGAGAGAGCGTCGAAACAGTGTCGCATGTCTTGTACGAGTGTCCCCAGCTCCGCGAGCTAAGGGGGGACTTGCCTGTGCAGTCACTCGACTTGTATGGTAGCTATGAGGCACTACGCTGGACGGCTAAGTTTCTTGCCAGAGCACTACGGGAGGACTAGTCCTTCCTGCTCTGATTTTTCAATAGGAGTTCATCTCAGGTATACTGTATACCATCTGTATATTTGTATACCAACAAAACGTGTCATGTTTCAGTGCTAATAATTATGCCTAGTAATATACCATCTGTACATCCATACTCTATTCATAATAAACCCCCTAAAGGGAAAAAATTCGTTTATCTAACTTTCATTTCAACAATACACTCTACTTCTATAAATGTACTTGTCTATGAAGATCCATTTATTTTATTGAACATATTCATACATATAGCTCATTTCTTTTATATTTAGTTAGGAAAAGTGTAGTTTAATTTAGCGATTTTGATATTAATTAAATTTCTAACAAAGTTACAAAGACAGTTTGTGTGGAAACACAAACTCAAAATCGGCCCACGAAGTAGTCCACCCAGGTAAAAGGCAGGTATCAATACTTTCAAAAAGAACATTAGAATGAAATTCAATCAAAGACAAATGACAGAGAAGAATGGAGAAAAAAAAGGGTTAGGACTGTGAAAATAGATTTGACCCTGGCCTAACTGGTATAATGAATATCTAATTGATGTAATTATCTTATAGAGGGTCAATCTCTTATTCAAATCCTCAAGAAAAAAAAATCCTTTTGGTTGAGTGTTCTATGGTTATCGTGCCACTGTGCAGTTCACGCGATTATATGAAAAACTACTTATTAATTGTTGTTTTAAACTCTGTGAAACTATTATGCATACTAAATAGATTTTTCTCTAAAAAAAAATTTTAAACATTTTTTGGTATAAATGTAGTAGTTAGTATGACAGAATTTACTGGCGAGACACATGAACACCCTTGGCTGGTATGTATGTGTGTGTGTGTGTCTGAGTGTATGTATGTCCTACTTATATAAAAGTATACGATCCTTAGCCGACAACCGAGTGTTGGCACTTTGGTAGAATGACTGGGACGCTTCCGATAAAGGGCGAGAGCTATATAGGCAGATGAGTAGAGCAGACCAAAAGGATTCATGGTGGCAACTTGATTGTGCGGAGAAGGCCTTCCTAGCCCTGTTCCGTGTCCAAAGGTGTTTACTTCGGACGGTTTCGAGAACACAACGACACACGGTGCCGCCACTGCACAGAGGATGATAAGACAGTAGACCACATTCTTAATGAATGTCGCGTTTTGATAAGGGGACAAGGCGACCCAAAGACTAACTGATTTCACGTGCTCTAAGGAAGTAATTTTCAACATGTTTGCTGCTAAAGCGGTTTCTAATACGGGTTACGAGATGAGCAGAAATTGTCTTAAGGGGCCAACACATTTTGTCTATAACACTAACCCTAAACTGGGAGAATATTTGTGTTTATCCTATTGAATAAAATATTAAAAGCATTTCTTAGACCTAGGTCCTAATGCGCCGTTGGGGGACTATAGATGTTTACTTTCTCCAGATCGTTTACCAGCAATCGCTTCAGTTTTAATCCAGTGGATCTGATGCTACATATAAACATTCATATAGTTGCCAAGTTGTTTTAAACTTTTTAAAATGTATTTTAATTCTTTTTTTTTTCATTATCAACCTTAACCCTCACCCCGACCTTCTTTGAGCTATAAAAATGTTACATATCCCATTAATTAAGTCTTTGACCGGAATCATCATCAGTTCAATCTGTTTTGCCTACATCATAAAAAAATGCAAATACTGGAACGGGAAGAATTCAGAAGTCTAATTGCTGTCAGCGACGCACTTTATTATATTGACAATTTTAACAACTACAAAACGATGACTTGGTTCAACTACTGGTATTAAAGTCATAGTTATCAGACGTTGCTACGTTGGACACTGCGGACTTTATGAAACATTGTGATTTCTTTCAGGCTGTTAAAGAAGATAATATGAACATGCTAAGTTTGCAGGACGGCAACGGTCACATAAACAAACTGACCAACGTGCACTGTAAATAGTTTGTTTACTTGTTCAGCTTTTTTTCTTTCATTTTGTGAAACAAACATTTACAGTGCACTTAAATATCGCAATGACAATCTTATAGAACTGCAGTTGGTGAACAGGTCACAGGTGTCTGGTACAGATGTGACGCCAGATTTTTTTTCTATAGAGGGGTGAGGGGGGGGGTCACCAGTTCGTTTCTTTAATATTCACCGTAACAAGAAATCCTCCAACTGATTGGTCCAAAAATGTTTGCGTTGTCTAAAACGGTGCATCTGTGCACTGCTGGCCTAGATTGAGGGATGAAAGTAAATGTAGTTGATCATCCTTAAGGAAATATAAAGTGAGTGAATGAGTAAGGGAGAGAGAGAGACAGAGAAAAATATACACACATGCTTACGTACACACATACATACTTACACACATGCATACTTACACACATACATACTTACACACTTGCATACTTACACACATAAATACTTACACACATACTTAGGTACACACACACATACATAAATAGGTATACATACTTAGGTACACACACACATACATAAATATGTATACATACTTAGGTACACACATACATACATAAATAGGTATACATACTTAGGTACACACACACATACATAAATAGGTATACATACTTAGGTACATACACACATACATAAATAGGTATACATACTTAGGTACATAAGAAACGCAGACAGAGCAAAAAAAAAACAACACACATATAAGTAGAACGTCTTCAAATTTGAAAGAAAATAATTTATAACAAAAAAACTGAACGCCTTATACAAACAGTTTGAGATCTACTACAAACAGTTTATGGTTTGGACACTATGTCACGACCTGCACATCAGACTGAACGCCTTATACAAACAGTTTGAGATCTACTACAAACAGTTTATGGTTTGGACACTGTGTCACGACCTGCACATCAGACTGAACGCCTTATACAAACAGTTTGAGATCTACTACAAACAGTTTATGGTTTAGACACTGAGACACGACATTTAAATCAGATTGTAATTCTCACGCAAACAGTTTGAAATCTACTAGATTCTAGATCTATTTGATGGTTTGGACACTGTGCCAGATAAAACGCCACACGCAAACATTTTGAGATCTACTAGATTCTAGATCTAGTTTATGGTTTGGACACTGTGCCACGACATGCAAATCAGACTGCACCAGCGTTGTTACCTTTTCGAGTCACATGACAACATACGTCAGTGAGTGGAAGGCTGTCGAGGACAATAGTTGTGTCTTCATTAAGCAATCTTCGAGCTTTGCAACATTCTTCGTAACATAAGTTGGATTATGTCAAAAAGATAAAAGCCAAAACAACATTAGAAATGTGAAACAAAATGGTAGGTACACATTAATTATTATTTAATAACATTCATTAATTTTTGTTTTCTAACATGCCTGCAATTTAATTAATACAATACATTTTGTTTTAAAGTTTGATCTTTTTTATTACCAAACATCCAGATATTGCTACGAAATTACAGAAAAGAAAACATTTAGATGAATTTCTTTCAAATCTTTCATGAACGATCCTATAAAATGATATTCAAGCTTTCTCTTTTTTCTTTCTCATCTGTGACTATGTTTATAGGTTAGCTTTTGAGAACTACTTTTAACTGCTGCGAGTTTTGTAACTTACTTAATCTCAAAATTATTAATAATTATTATAACAATAATTTAATTTATAGAGCGCTGTTAACAAACAAAATGTAGGCTCAAAGCGCTGAGATAACATTACAAACGTAAACACGAGAGCTAAAATGACATACTAATCTAAAAAAGTTATTAACAGGTAGGTCTTAATATCCTTGAATGTAGTGAAGCATGTTGTCCGTCTGAGGTCAATGAGGATTGGGTTCCAAGCCTTTGGTCCGTGCACTGAAAAAGCCCGCAGACCGTAGCTTTGGAGGGAGAAACGTGGCACCACTAGAAGCGTTAAGTCCATTGAGCGCAGGGCTCTCTGCCAACTTAAGAGGGAGTCATCAGTTCGCTAAGGCACAAGGGTATTGCTTTATTATAGATATACAGAAGACAAAGTGTGGCCACCTTGTAGTAGATTCTCTCTTTCACGGGAAGCCAATGGAACTTGTGCAAGAGCGTAGTAGCAGAATCTCGTCTTGTTTTTCTTAGGACTATACGTGCGGCGTTGTTCTGAATACGTTGCAGCTTGGATATTTTGTCATCGGGTATACCTGCTAGCAGTGATTACGGATGCCCAACCTGTGACCCTAGCTGTGCATCAAGGATTAGCTTTTTTTTTTAAATCCTATACTCTTAAGCGAGCAATTCTTGTATGTATGTATGTATGTATGTATATATATTTATATTTATATATATATATAAATTTTATTTCGAAAACGGCTCTAACGATTTTCTTTAAAAGTTCATGGTATGTGCATAATAGTGAGAAAAAAATTCTCAACTCATTGGCCACATCGGGAAAACTCGAGGTCGACCGTTATATCGGTTTGAAAATGCCTCATTATCGAAAAATTAGTTTTGGCTAGAATGTTTTATGAATGAAAATTTTCCATGACGTAAACGGGAAAAACGCTGCTTACGTCACTAGGCTTACCGCAGTACACTAAAATATTTCTTTGCAAACAATAACGAGTTCTAAAGAATCAATAGACCTAATGAAACATTTGCGCACCATCTTAATGTAGATTGATTTATTATAGAACTATGAAAGAAAAGTAATGAAATTAAATGTGCCGATATATGATTAGTTATTGTGTTTTAAGTGCTTAATAAGTTGTTTACACTTTAATTGTGTAGAGCGGTGTAGATACCTTTTACTTTGTTGTTTATTTTGCTGGTGACCTCCAGCTGTCTCGTTCTGAGGTTGCATGCAACCATGTGCTCTCTTCTATGTCAGCTAAGTCAAGTTTGCGCCATAAGCTGGTCTTTTAAGGGTTTCGGTGTTACGTCAACCACTTTTTAGCTCACCAAAAAAAACACTGCCTTTGGCATGCGTTCGTCTAAGATTCGTCTCCCATATAGGATACTGCTCTGTCCAGCGTAACTGTCGGACTTAAAGAATTCCCTCTATACAAAGGCCGCGGATACACATTTGAGACCAAAAGAAAATTTGCTGCCGAGGACAGACGCAGACGCTAAAAGAAAATCTTAATCGAGCATCGCGGACAATGGTTATGCTTGCCCTGGATGTGGCAAGATATGTAGGTCACAGCTGCAATCCTCGTGAGCTGTAGTTTGTCTAGACTGTAGAAGGACTTAAAAGACTTTAAATTTAATCGACATGTACAATTAGGCCTACAATTAGAACTAACAGAACACTAAAACAACTCTTCAGATTAGTAGTCTTTATCCGATCGTTCATTTTCGTAATTACAAGAATATTCCCAAAATGACTTCGGGTATATAACCTTCCGAAATTATTTAACAGAGCGAGGTTCGGCCACCTGGTACAAAAATATTCTCAAAATGACTTCGGGTATATATCCTTCCTTAACAAATTATTCATCCGAGCGAGGCTCGGTCACCTGATATTCATACATTAAGTTGCAAAGGGAAAAGATGTTTACTCGTGGCGTAAAATGCCACAGACACAGGTTAAAAAGAAATATGCGCTCCACCATGATAGCATGTACCTTATGAAATTACATCAACTGAGAATGTCCAACTGTCTCTTTCAGTTAACTGAGAATGTCCAACTGTCTCTTTCAGAGGTCATCTGCTGCCAGATACTTTCTTCTTTGCTATTTAGTCTGCACCTGATGATTATTCACAAACTGAACATAATCCAAGATGTCATTGACATGTTCTCACTAATCAAGCACTACACATCCAGTGATCATAAAAATACAGAGCATGTCTCCATTATACAAACTTGTATTAGTACGCATCATGCAGCTTTTGGGAGGGGGGCGAGGTGGCTGAGTGGTTAAGCCTTTGGCTTCTGAACCTGGAGTGCATATTTCTTTTTAAATATCAGAAAGTGCATCGCTTTCGATATGAGTATCATCATCATCATCAATCCTTTGAGTTCCTCATGAAACATAGGGCCTCAATAAAAACACGCCACTCTCCACGGTCTCTTGCTAGCTTTTTGATGGCTTCCCAGCTCTTTCCGGTCCCCTCGGATTCCTCTTGTATACTTGTCGCCATGTTCTTTTAGGTCTTCCCCTACGTATTGTTCCCTGTCGGTTCCAATAAAAGGCCTGCCTAGCTCTTTTGTTGGTATCTTTTCTAAGGATGTGACCAATCCATCTCCACTTCCTCTCTAAGATCTGCACTTCTATATTTTTCTGTCCACTCATCTCCCACAGTTTGGTGTTTTCTACTTTGTCATACCAGTGTATTTTTAGGATATTTCTCAGGCATCTGTTGATGAAGGTGTGTACTTTGACTATGATATATAGCATAAATAACGTAGATTGGTAACAATTTTGTTTATACACTTGCTGTTGCAATTTCTCCACAGAAAAAATGTCAGAAGCATTAGGACTAGGACAAGAAAAGACGAGGCTTACCACGTGACATATATAAGTGATACTTTTATAAACAAAACAACACAAACTTTACTTCTTTAATAATGTATGAATACTAAGGGATACAACAATAGTAGATAGTATGGCTTAAAGGACTTAGATTCTCCCTCGCCATGCAGCCCAATGGGCTGTAAGCTGTCCTAGATCTGTAATTTGTAATGTATAAAGTCTCCAAGTGGTGTCCACTGATTTGTGATACTACATGGAAGTGTGTGGCGCCATGTTCCACATGATGTCCACCGGATCTCGAAGATTCTAATGATGTCCAACCGGTAGGTGACAACTCTTTTAAAACGTGGGCTAGTTTACCGCATTGGATGTATCAATTAGTTTCGTTTTTTTCTGCATTGCAAGGCTTGCCATGGATGGGCGTAGCCGCGGGGGCGGAGTGGAAATTTGTGACTGATTGTTGCTTTGATTTTGTTTATTTTAGGTGTGATTTTAATGTAAAACCATCATTTGCCCCGGCGCAGCCAATTTTTTAAAATGATAAAACCCCTATTCAATATAAGACTAAAGCATACAACAGTCACCAGATACTATGACGGTAGCCAAGAAGTGTTTTGTGTTAAAAAAAACCTCCAGAGGGCTTTAAGTTAAAACCCCCTCTAGAGGGTTTTGAGTTAAAAAACCCCTTCAGCTGGGTTTGAAGCTAAAAACCACCTCTCCAATTTAAATAAACGCAAACTACACATACAAAATTGTATGAGCATAGCCAAGAGTTTAACCCACTCTCCCATAAAGGGTTTAAGTTTAAAACCCACTCCAGATGAATCGGAGTTTAACCACCCCCCTTACAGATAGCTTTGTGGTTAAAAAACCTTCTTCAATATTATTCTAAAACAAACTACAATCACCTAATTCTATGACCGTTGTTAAGGGGGTTTTGAGTTTGTTTGAAACAAAAACCTCCAGTGTCTGTTATTTTTTTATTTTAAAACCCCCAACAAATGATTTTGACCATAAAACTTCCCTTTTCGATACAAAATCTAAAGCAAAGTAAAGTCACCAAATTTCATGAGCGTAGCCAAGAGGGGTTACAAGTTTGTACCAGTCCTTTGTCTCCATTAATAAAGTGCAATGAATAGCGAATTTGGTTTTTGAAAAAAATGTCTTAGTAGCAGGATAATGCACTGTAGATACCCCAGTGTCACGCGCCGCTGGGGAAGGCCCCCTGAGAGGTGTGTTTCATTAAGATTAGGGGTGCACCGGATAGTACTTTTTGATATCCGGCCGGAGCCGGATATAACCGGATAGTACAATTAGATATTCGGCCGGAGCCGGAGCCGGGTACCTACATGACTCTAACAGCTCGTTGTACTGAAGTTTTTGCAAATCTTCTATATAACATACCTATATTCATATTATTTTGTTATTTACTTTCTTACTTTAAACTCTATCACTGATTGATAAATTAAAATGAACAGCATTTTTTTTTACAGATATGCTTATCATAAACTAATCTTTGTAACATGAGATGGTGTGTGCGTATGTATTGTAAAGTAGAAAGTGGGATAACTCATGCAGAATATATAAACATATATGTAACTAATGTAAATCTTTCAAAGGTAAAGTTCACTCTTGGTTTTATAGCGTAAATCTTTCTTAAGTACAATCTAAGTTGTATAGTGGGTAGATGTTTGTGTTCATGTATTTGACACCATCAACTTATCATTAGGCTCGTGTTTTAAAGGCCACAAATCGCTTCTGGTTTGTATCTAATACAGATAATGGCTTAGTAAATATCTTAAGTACAGCAAATTTGCAGCCGTATGCTGGCCATTAAATTTTGTACAATGCAAAACATAGCTGCTTCGGTCAAATGACTCATTCAACCAATGGGCAGTTAAACCAAAATATGATTCGGTGGTATTATCAGCTGTCCAAGTGTCCGTTGAGAAAGCGATGCTTTTAGCATCAGATAGCATTTCACGAAGCTTTGAGGAAATATTGTCGTAGATATCTGGAATAACACGTTCTGTAAAATATTTGCGACTAGGCACAGTGTATCTTTTCTCCAGTACTTTTAAAAGTCCAATAAATCCAGGCTTCTCAACTACTTGGTAAGGTTCCATGTCAGTTGCAATCATCTTTGCTATGGCCAAGTGAATGCGTTTAGCATTATCACTATTAATATCCCACAATTTAGCTTTGTCTAAGATACAATTAATTATTTTTAAAAATTAGCTTTGGTCCTTCAGTTCCAGGGGTTTCTAACGCCATCAGGGACCAGCGTGCGTTACAGATCGGAAACAGAACACACAGGTAGCATACAAGTGAGAAAAGAATCTCTTTAGTAAACAAGATGAAAATGTTTAATGTCATTAAAGATAAAAGGGGGGAGGGGTTACAAAAGTGAGGAGTATAATCCTACATCCTTAAGTAACATACAAAGTCATTAAAGATAAATGAGATCATTAAATCATCATATTGACTGCTGACTGTATAAATATGTAAATGCCCTATTGTTTGTATGACTTATTGCTTAGGTTCCTAGATTGGGTCGTTGTCTCAGAAGCTTATCCCTATGCCTTGGTGCTATAGACAGTGTTAGTATGAGCATCAGTTTAGGAGGTGCAAGCTCAAGCTGAAATACGGCGGTTGAATTAGGAATTTCAGGGCCGCTGTTGTGTGTCCTCCAAGTGGCACAGCGGCGTTGGGGCGAAATCAACGATGATTTTTCAGTCTGCGGGTGTTAAGTATTTTCAGGTGTAGAACTTCGTACTCTAGTATTTGCTGATGTTAGACATCTTCATCCAGTGACGGAGTGAAGGGAAGGTTCAACGGTAACAGCAGGAAAAGGAGTTTCGGAGGTCGTTGTGTCGAGCCAGGAGGCTAACGGGAGTTCATAAATAGTAGCCGGGAGGAATCGATGAGGATGCCTTAGCAGGCATGAATTCCGCATAAAACAGGAAGCAATCGGTGTCTGTAGTCACAATCAGGCTGAAATTAAAGCACCGAGCTAAGTACATTCATTATATAAAAGGGAACACTGTGTTTTCCTCGGGCATAAGCCGTCAATCATTTAAGTTCAATTAACAAACAATGCAAGCCAATTAGATCAGATCAATACAAGGGGAATGATCATAATACAAAAGGGGAAGGGGCAGAAACAAGAACAGTGGACAGTGGTCAGCGGCCATGACGCCATTGTTTACATACGGCCCTCGGCCATGAACAATGGAATATAGAAAATATAGGGCGCAAGCAAAAGGAACAAGGGGAGATAATTTACTAATCTCTTCTTAGATCAGTGCCAGTGCATTAGAAAGATGATCAAGGCGATCATCTCAGATGAAAGAAATAAAATAAGACTTACAAATATAACATTAGGTTGGGTCAATAGTCAATTAAGCAATGGAGCAATAATAACACCAACACATGGTGGACAAAGTTAATGCAACAAATAAATATGTACACATAAAGTGACAAATACACATACTGCACACATTAAACACAAATGAGACAAAATCAATCCAAATTACTAAGGTCCAGCAATAAACATAATCTTACCAGAAGGTGCAAGTGAATAGAATAGTAATCAGGGTGCACAATGAATGGAATCTAAAATGAACACCCCTCTACGCTCGCGGTTGAAGAGGTTTGATATATATAGGCCGCTTGGCCGGAAATAAGGATTGGGCAGAAAGCATGTGATGGTTCAAGATTGACAATGTCACATACAGTCAAGATAGGTCAAGTCAAAATAAGCGCTTCCCACATCTTTGCCAATAAGGTAATAAGAACGCCTGTCCAGAGGTCAAGTGTGTCGTGCGTCAGGGTCAAGACAAAAATAACAGGGGGGGGGCAGTCTGGCTGCTTCGCAAGATGAAAGGAGCTCAGATGGCGCTAGTGATTAAGTCAACAAGGACTGAACACTAGAATAGAGTAATGGTGGGCAAACTGGTGAGTAGTAAATGTGGATGACATAACAGGGGCAAAAAGCTAAGGAAAATGACAACGTGGTCGCCAATCTAGGGAGGAGAGAAAAAGGTGTGGTTTCGTAGTACAATACATTTTAGTACGGTAAAAATAATAATGACGATATTAAGAAATAAAAATTAATGCATTGATAAAATTGAGTGATACTGTCAGCAAGCTATTGGGCTGTGACACTCAGAATATGCATTTTTTTCGTTTTAAATACTGTAAATAGTGCTTGGCGGTGGGTCTTCGCCCCGAAACTTTTGGGAGAGTACACAGCGCTCTCCCAGACCCCTAGATGGCAAGGTCCGAGATTTGTACAGTTTTTCTACTAGCTCCAGTGGGAACTTATGAAAGAGTACAATATGTTTTCCGAAAGAATGAAGGGTCAGAAAGAAATAAAGATTTATTACGTACACCCCTAATCCCGAAAAAAAATTCTGGCTACGCCCATGTCGTCATGTATCGGGCATTAGACGTCCTGATGGATTTTGTCCAATACCTTTGGGGCTTCGCCGCCATCGCTGCATGTAAAATTATCTTTATGTTTGAAACCTCAATTGCTACAGAAACGGCAAACTTTTAACATACAAGACAGTCTGACCATAATGAGACATACTATTTAAAGTATAATGTATTTTATTCTTTTTTTTTTTTATTGTTCCACCAGGGAGAATTTGTAACACAAAAATGAATGACTCAATTGTGTTTTGTGTGTGGTTAATTGTATCCACAAGTGCAGTAGATGTAGTGCTCGAAGTGAATGGTATTGTGTTTCTCATCAATGACACCATCATAGTTCAGTAAGTATGTAAGAGCCATATTGTTTTAAAGAGGTAAAGCCTAGTTATGGAAATATTAAAAAGGAAATAATTAAATAAAATTATCCGTTTTCGTTCCCCTTCATGTGTATTCCCTAACCAACGCCTATGAAGAAACGTTAATATCATGAACCGCTGTATCGGACCAGTGTAGTGTACTTTTGTGGACTTACTAGAAAACGTTATTGTACCTCTGGTAGTAAGTTATCATTTTTTTGCACTATATTACAATTTTTGAAGTCTGTACTTTTATAAACCTACAAGCTTATGATCAATGTCATAAAATAAGTAGAACACTAGAGTTAGAAGAAAATACTTTTTCATAATCATTTATATGAGAAGAATTGAGAAAAAATTTATAACAGAAAATAACATAATTTGTATACACATTTCCAAGGTCGACTTCACTAATTCCATTATTATTAACTTAGAACTAACTTAGAACCGTGTCGTATTTCTTTAAAAATTTAATTCGTCTTTATTTGTTCATAATAGGGGAAAATCTTCCTTTCCTGATTCGTAATTCTTTGCAAATGTCTTGGTGGGTTTGGTCTTTTCATAATGTGCTTCCCACGTGAGTGTATGTATGCATTTCATTAGATTTATTGCAAGGGGCACAACTGTATTATTGTTCTCACAGAAAAGGAAGTACAGCTAGTTCCCTTCAATTGATTATAATGTTAGTATACTTTTTCATTCTGTACTAATTCTATACATTCATTCAATCTTTCATTCTTCTTTTAAGTTACATTGGTTTAATTAATTTAATTATTTTGTATATTTTTTTTTTTTGTTATTAATAAAGAAGTTACTATGTGTATTGAAATTAATTGTCTTATTCCTTGTACGTGATTTATATATTTTCCAAATCATGACTCTATTCAGATATACAATAAAGAGACATAGCTTCAAGATGTCTGTTTTTAGCTTTAGATACACCAGCGGTTGTTAGTATGCCCAGGTCAATAATTACATCATTCATACTTTTAGCTTGAACTATACTTGTGTGTGTGTTTTTTTTAATATTCTCAAACATCTGACATTCTGTAAACATGTTTCTGCAGGTCCTACGTTTCTTTCTAACAGATTTAACAATTAACACTGAAGAGCTACTTTTTCTGATAATGTTGCTTTAAATATTAGCTTTTAGGTCAAGTCCCGTGATCTCGGTCTGATCTTTTGTGTAAGTGCATGAATGTGTCTGTGTTTGTTTTATCTATTTCGGAATAAACACCCATACTTTTTTTTTTATAGATCATTAGCCAGACACCTACACAGTAATAATAATCTAATCTCTTTTAGGTTTGTCCCTAAGTATTAATTAGACTATTATTGTTGTGTAGGTGTCTGGCTAATGATCTTTAAAAAAGTATGGTTGTTTATTCCGAAATAGTGGGGCGTTTTGTTAAAGTGGGGAAAATTCTGTTGAGTCTTAGGCCAAAATACTAGATGGTTAAAGGGAAATTTTAGGGGATCTAACCAATCTACTGATACGTTTTAACCTAAGCGCTTGTAAAAAAAAAATGTAAATTTGTTATTACTTGTAGATTAAACTCCTCATTCTCTATTGTCCTGTACTAGTGTGTTGTGTTTTAATTAATAAAAAGTGATTCAGTCCGTCGATGGTTCTGTCGGGATTGTTATAGCATTGGTCTTGTTCTAACAAAAGGACTTTATTCTAAGCAAAATCATTTTGTCAATTTTGTTATAGTCTGTGTTTATAAGGGAGGTCTGAAGTCACTACGTTTGGTGTTGTTTTCAGATTTTTTAGGTACCGGTACTGAAGTAATGTATGCGAGGTTAAAGTCTTTTGGTATCTGTCATGTTTTTAAAATGTATTTGTGAAGTTTTACTAGTAAGGGCCTTATATGGGAGAAAACGTGTTATAGAATTTTAACGTCAGTCCATCCGGACCTGGGGATATTTCGTTTTGTGTCGTGTTTAGGGCAGCCCTAAGCTCGTCAAACGTAAATATCTATCTAGTAATCCTTTTTGTCTGTCGTCGTTACTGTTGTAGAAGTTTCTAAAAACAGGTTTTGTACATGTTTGCGTCCGTCTGTTCTTTTTGTACATGTTTGCTTTCTTCTATTTCCGTACTTTTTGTGTTGTCCTGTATTTCTGTTCCGTTTGTGTCTTCTGTCGTCCTTATGGTATTGTCTATTTGTATTTTTTGTGTGTTCCGGCATTAAACTTAAATCTAACTTTGGCCCCTTGGCCATTTTAAGGCCTTTAAGTCTAATTTCTGCTATGGAACCTGGACACGGATCTCAAAAACGGCTCTAACGATTTACCTATAAATTTAACAGTGGATGTATTTCACAAAGCTGAGTTTATTTTTAGTTCTCTGCAACCATCTCCATGGCAACGTCTAGATTGATTGTTGACGAGCTCCTGCAGCAGGCGTGCTTTCTTAAAAATGTAAGGATTCGATGACCATAAAAGGAAGCGAAGATTTAGCAGGGTAAAAGGCGTGGCTTATTTTGCAAATGCAGAGAGAGAGAGAGAGAGAGAGAAAGAGAGAGAGAGAAAGAGAGAGAGAAAGAGAGGTTACCCCTTAAAGTGCTGAGCTTTTTTACATAAGTATAAAAAACAACATGGATTTACAATGCTAGTTTTAGAGGCTAAAATATCACACGCGTCTAAAGGGTTAAGGAGTAAAACGTTTGGGAAAGACAAAGAAAAAGCAGTTGTAGAAAAAAATCTAGTTCAGTTGTAGCTATTAGCTTGAATGAAGATAGTTAACTTGTTTAATTTTATTGTATATTTTATTCAAGTGATTCCTAGTTCCAGAATTAAAGCTTTGTATTTATTGTTTAAGAATCTTCATTGTTTGAATTAAAAGTTGTATTTAAATCTCCGGCATAATGATCTGAGTGTTCAGTCATTGTTTAAAATAGAACTCTACTCTATACTATAACACAGGAAACGCATTATCTGGTCAGCACAATCTCACCGTTACATCAAGACATTGTCTATGAGCAGTTTGACATGAAAGATCATTACAATGTATATATCGCTGAGAAAAGAATTACAAACCCGAGGTCCACACTGGAAAATCTCTTGTTTGACCGTTGTAATTTTCCGAAGTAAAAAATAAAAAAATAAAAAAAATTTGGATAGAGAAATAGACTCAGATCTAGTGCCAACATTGTTTTAAAAGGACTATCGCGCTCGTGGATTTCAGAACGTGGGGCATAATTTATTCAAAAGTTTAATAAATTAATATTGATTGTAATTTTTCACACCGTCTTCTAGATCTTATTCTAAATTTGATTGAAACAATTCAATAAAAAAAATCTTAGCGTAGTCAGCATTAATGTGACTTGTTTAATACATTTAATGTTGCTTTAAGTTTGTTCAAAGATTATCTAAACTTTTCTTATAATGTTACGTACATCTAATATAGATTACAACTAGAGTTCTAAATCAGAGGTCTAGTTCTAGATCTAAATTTTCATATAATGAAAAAAAAACCAATAAAGTATGCATAGATCACTGGCCGAATCGGTAACATTGATCGTTCAAGCAGCTGATGGTGTAAAAATCACGTGTTCGATACCCGCTTGGATCACACAATTTTTAAATTAATTTTTTTAATATTTTATTATATTTTAATTTTTATAATGGCGATATTGTCTTTTAAAAAGTATATTTCTAATGCTTTTCTTGTTTTTCTATTACTTTCTTATAAAAAAAAAGATGAAGTTGCAAAAGCTGAGGTGCAAAGTGAAACATTGCGTGTAATATATTAAAGAATCAATAAATAGAAAGTAAAAATGAGACGAAATTTGACAAAGTTATTGTTTTAATTTTTTTTTATAGAGCTCATGATTGTCTTTGCAAAGTGGAAAATATCGGTTGTACTATATATCACAAGAACAATGTTGAAGCCGAACCTGTAAGGGATAAAGCTACTCTTTACAAGTATTCGAATGACTACTTTTGTGAGTTTGATAACCAGAAGGTGTATTGTAATCGTTTGGAAGACAGTCATCAAAAAAAGTTTTGCTCTACTTCTAGCGAAAAAAGCTGTTTACTTACAGCGTTAGTCGCCTATGGTTACACATGCCCACTGGGACATGTCAGACTGTTGATATTGAGACCCGAAACGTTCATGTTTCACATCTGGAAGAAAGAACTTTTGAACTTATTTGTCTGCACCATATGTACCAGCCCAGAGCAAGAAGACAAAACTACAAATGACATCCCAGAGCCAGGAGAAAGAAGCTCAAATAGCACAAACCATCAGGATAACCAACGTATCATTATAATAATTCTAAGTTCTGTCCTTGGCGCTGTGGTGCTATTGATTGTTGTGGTGCTAATTATATGTCTAAGAAGACAAAGACAAAGGCAACGGAGTGTGGTAATGAATCGTGAAATGCCTGAAGCTGTTCAGCGTAGCTTACCTCAAATCAATCACAAAGAAATAGAGTTGAATTCTATTCATGATTACGCTTCACTAAATTTCTCCATTCATGACTACCTTGATCCCAGAGCTATCACTGAAGAGCAAGCGTTATCTAATGACCATCACATGACAGAGTCAAGAATAGAATATGGTAGGTGACAGGGTTCTATTCTTTGCTTGCTTTAGCTCCTTTTTATTGCTTGGCTTGGCTCGTTAGGGACTCTTACAATTAAGAACAATTATTACTAAATATACTTCAACTCCAACTAAAACGGAAATATAAATAATACTTTAATACATTTTTATTCATAAACACCAGTCCAGGAAGCGACTATCCAACCTTCCTGGACCGGGGACAAGACCTCACTGCGTCCCGAGACATGACGTTAAACTGCGCTCCTCTTTCCTTAGCATTTTTAGAGCTCAAAAGTGCCCTACTTCTTTTCTATCATTGTGTCTGCCTCCTCTTTTCCTCAGTCTGCCTTCATTGATCATCACTCTGTCTCCTTATCTCTAAATATCTCACTACGTCCTAGACCAGTCCGTTTGCCGTGGACTGCGACGGGTAAGAGGGGATAAAGAGATCCTGGTGTTTAAGTGGTGGCTATCTGAGGATAAACCACCACAACACAATACTTTGGCTCCAAGATCCCCTAGACCTAAGGCCAAGATGGCCCGCTCTGGGTCAATCGGCTGGTCATGACGAGCTACCAGCTAAGGTCTTCGACCTATGCTGGAGGGCGGTGGCTGGAGGGTCAATCAGAAAGCTGCTGTATCGGACACACGTCCGATGCAGCAGCTGACTGAGTATAGCACCTGTGTAGCCCTGGCGGGCTCATTCTGGACTTCCGAATGGCCCGTCCCTTGTTGGACTCGATGGTGGGTGGGGAGCACAGGTGCCGAATTAACAAGAACATACAAGAAAAAAAAACCAACAAACTACTTGCCCCAGATTTAAGTCTGGGCAAGAGACGCCGCATTAAGGCAAAAAAGGAGGAGGCCACAAAAAGTTGTACTACCTGGCCATCATTTTTGGTAGTCAGGTGCACAGAGGAGGGGAAAAGTCTGACAAAGCTGAGCCCTTTCCTTATCTATAAGGGACTCAAGTCAGTAGTGGGAGAGCCCAAGAGTGTGTCTAAGTTACACAAATCAATGGAACTTCTTGTAGAAGTAGATGGCAAGACACACTATGATGGGCTTTTATGATGATGAAGACTCTGTGATCTCCAAGTGGAAGTCATGCCACACAAGAGTCTAAACACCAGAAGAGGTGTAATCAGCTCTAGGGACCTACTGGAATGTTCCGAGAAGGAAATAGTGGAGGGCATTGAAGGAGTCACCCACGCCCGGTGCATTACCAGGCGCAGGGATGGTGAGGAGGTCAAAACCGCCACTATTATCCTCACATTCGGAACTAGGATACCGCCAGAGTATGTGAAGGCAGGATACCTACGAGTTCCAGTGAGGCCCTACATACCTAACCCCATGAGGTGCTTCAAGTGCCAGGGTTATGGACACGGCGCGGCAGTCTGCAAGAGGAACACTGTGTGTGCCAGATGTGCTGGAGAGGGTCATGAGGACAAGGGCTGCACAGCCCAGTTCAAGTGCCCAAACTGTCAAGCTGAACAATCAGCCTACTCCAAGGACTGCCCTGTGTGGAAACAGGAGGTTGCCGTGCAGGAGTACAAGGCAAGAAATGGATGTACCTTAAGCTTAAATCGGCTGTACTGGCCCTACCCTAGGGCCAATTCGGCTTGACAAAGACCTACGCCCAGGCTGTTGCTAAGATAGGAAGATCCATAGCCACACAGACGGACACATTGACCCCACCACCCCCTCCTCCTCCTCCAACTCAGAAGAAAACACCGCCAAAGAACACACCTCTGAAGAAACAAGAAAGCCCTGTTGTCATGCTAAAGAACAGGTTCTCTGTGCTCACTGATGAGAGCATAGAGACTGAGCCGCATGTCAAAACCAATACTCCGGGAGAACCCGGAGACATCATGTCTGACACAGGTTCCCCTCTGAGAACCCAGCCAGACACCCCAACCTCTACCGAATTAGAGGTTGACCAACTCCCTAAGGGGAAAAATCAAAGCGGAGAGGATGCCCGAGGCGAGAGAGGAGGAAATGACATCCGCTCTAACCAGAGGGATCTCCACTCTGCAGAGAGAAAGACTTCCCCAAAAAGGGGGGGGGGTTGTCCTCCTCTCCATCCAAACCCAAGAATAAAAATACCAAGGTCACTGGAATAAAGGGAAACTCCTCCGCGGGCCTCCCAAGGCCAAATAGCTCGAAGTAGGTCATCTAGAATAAGCCATTGATTCCAGAATTGTACAGTGGAATTGTAGAGGCCTCAAGGCCAATTACGTGGAAATGCAGCTACTGATGGACTCTTAGACTCCTGTAGCTGTCTGCTTACAGGAAACATTTCTGAAAGATTGCATCAGCTTCCGAAGCTACCGTGCTTATAGCAAGAGTGTTGAGGATGCAGAGAGAGCATCAGGTGGAGTCTGTATCCTTGTGAAGGATAGCATCCCCCATGAGAGGGTAGAACTACAGACCACACTACAGGCCGTAGCAGCTAGGATAACCCTTCACAAGGTTATCACTTGCTGCAGCCTGTATCTACAACCAGGCGCTCCATTGAACCGAATAGACATGGAGGACCTATTGAAACAACTCCGCCGGCCTTATTTAATCCTTGGGGATTTCAATGCCCATAACACCATGTGGGGATCCAACAATACCGACACAAGAGGTCGTATGCTGGAGGATATCTTCATCCAACATGATTTATGCATACTTAATGATGCATCACCGACCTACTTGCACCCAGGAACTGGATTACTCACATGCATTGACCTCACCGTATGCGTCCCCGGACTTCTGGACGATTTTAAATGGTCAGTTAGCAATGATCTACGGGGAAGTGATCACTTCCCAATCATCATTACTAACAATCTCCCTTCATTAGGACGACCTCAGCGTGGAAACTGAAAAAGGCCGATTGGGAACAATTCCAAAAAAGATGCTCCGAAGATATCACAGAAAATATCCTCCATGAACAGAACCCATCTGATACCTTTGCTAGCAAGCTACTAAGTATAGCCAGGAAAGTTGTACCCCTAACCTCTGCAAATCCAAAACGGCCTAGCAAACCATGGTTTGATACAGCTTGCAAAAGTGCTATTGGTGATAGGAAAAAACGACTGGCTGCATTTATAAAGAATCCTTCCCAGGAAAACCTAAAGCTATTCAGGATATCTAGAGCGAAGGCTAGACAAACCATACGGTCAGCAAAACGGAATTCCTGGAGAAGTTTTGTCGGCAGTCTGGATGCAAAAACTTCTGCTAGAGCGGTTTGGAAGGCAGTAAGGCGAATCAAAGGGAAAGAATCAATTGCAATTGGGCATTTGAAAAACCAAGGACGAACTGTCACGTCCCTCAGAGAAATAGCTGACTGCCTTGCATCCTCAATAGCAGAAAAATCATCCACTGCACAATACACGCCAGAGTTCCAAAAAGTCAAAACCAGGGAGGAAAGACACCCCATTGATTTCAGGTCAGAGACCAATGAGGACTACAACAAACCGTTCTCGCTTGAGGAACTGAGGGAATCGCTGGACAAGTCACATGACACAGCGCCAGGAGAAGACGAAATCCATTACCAGTTCCTCAAGCACCTTCCCGAACCCTCATTGGCAGTCCTGCTAGGGGACTACAACAAACCGTTCTCGCTTGAGGAACTGAGGGAATCGCTGGACAAGTCACATGACACAGCGCCTGGAGAAGACGAAATCCATTACCAGTTCCTCAAGCACCTTCCCGAACCCTTATTGGCAGTCCTGCTAGGGGTCTATAACTGTGTGTGGCAAACAGGCGCTTTCCCAAATAGCTGGAGGAAAGCCACAGTTATACCGATACCTAAACCGGGAAGAGACGGCTCTGACCCAGCTAACTATCGACCAATAGCACTAACAAGCTGCATCTGCAAAACCATGGAAAGAATGATTAACAGTAGGCTGGTCTGGTACCTGGAAAGGAATAAAGTGATCTCAAACTACCAGTGCGGATTCCGGCAGGGGCGGACAACAACTGACCACCTGGTAAGGCTGGAAGCTTATATTAGAAATGCATTACTCAGAAGAGAACATCTAGTAGCTGTATTCTTCGATATAGAAAAGGCCTATGACACTACCTGGAAACATGGCATTATACGTGACCTGGCGCTTATGGGGCTTAAGGGACACCTCCCCCGTTTTGTGGAAGAATTCCTGAAAGATCGAAAATTTCAGGTTCGAGTGGGCAACTCCGCTTCTGACACTCATGACCAGGAAATGGGTGTACCCCAGGGCAGCATTATGTCAGTCACCCTGTTCAACATTAAAATAAATAGCATCATAAATGCGCTGTCCCCTGGCATAGAGTGCTCTTTGTATGTTGATGACTTTGTCATTCTTACTTATGGGAAAAACATGAACACCTTAGAAAGAAAATTACAGTTATGTTTAAACAAAATTCAGGGTTGGGCAAACTATAATGGTTTCAAATTCTCAGACTCCAAAACAGTTAGTATGCATTTTTGTAATCTAAAGGGACTCCACCCAGACCCTGAACTATTTATACACAAAAAGAAGATCCCTGTCGTGAAAACTACAAAATTTTTAGGCCTCACCTTAGATTCCAAATTTAATTTTCTCCCCCACATTAAGGAACTTAAGAAGAAATGCCAAAAGTCATTAAACATACTGAGAGTACTCAGCCGTACGGACTGGGGAGCTGACAGAGATACCTTGCTGCTGCTCTATCGGAGTCTAATTCGATCCAAGCTAGACTACGAATCCATAATATATGAAGCAGCAAGGTAGTCGTACCTAAAAATACTGGAACCATTACAAAATGCTGCCCTGCGTCTCTGTCTCGGCGCGTTTCGTACATCACCTATCCCAAGTCTTCATGTGGAGGCTGGAGAACTCCCCATGGATATAAGAATGAAAAAGCTTTCAATGCAGTATATAGTCAAGCTAAAATCCAACCCCACGAACCCTGCTTTTGACTCCATATTTAACCCCACAGAGGTAGAATTATATAATCGAAGGCCTAACGTCATACAGCCGTTGGGCCTTCGAATTAGAGAACCCATCCAAAATTTAACCCCATCCATTGACCAAATCTCTAAAATAGAAACCCCTCAGAACCCTCCTTGGCTAATGAATAAACCCAAATTAAATTTATACCTCCTTAATTTCAAAAAAGAAAATACAGACCCAAGCATACTACAAGTCCACTTTAGGGAACTGCAGGAGAGCTACGGAGATTGTGGCACCATCTACACAGACGGATCCAAAATGGAGGGAAAGGTCGCGTGTGCCTGCTCCTTTCGGAACAAAACAATCTCCCGTAGACTCCCCGATGAGTGCTCCATCTTTACGGCCGAATTGCACGCAATATTGCTTGCACTTATGGCCGTAAAAGCATCAGAAAGGAGGAAATTTATAATCTGCTCCGACTCCAAATCTGCATTGCAAGCTTTGGGGCGGATGAAGACTGACATCCCATTGGTACATAAGAGCCTGAAGCTGTTGGACCAAATAACAGCCGACCGTAGGGATGTCACCTTCATCTGGGTCCCCTCCCATGTTGGCATTGAGGGAAACGAAGCCGCAGACAGAGAAGCAAAGAGAGCCCTAAATCATGCGGTGTCAGGAACCCAAATTCCCTACTCGGACCTGAGACAAAGTATTGCCTCTGCCACCTATCGAGAGTGGCAGAACCGATGGGAGGCTGAGACTCAGTAAACTCATGCAGATTGTGGCGGATGTCAGGTGGCGGCTCACATCTAAGGGTCTGACGACCATGTCCAGACTTAGGATTGGCCACACCTACATCACGCACTCTTTTGTACTGAAGAGAGAGGAGCCCCCACTTTGTGAGTACTGTGACTTTCGCCTCACCGTGGAACATATCCTCGTTGATTGCCCCAGATACCAGGATATCAGGGCGAAATATTTTAGAGCTTGATTTTAATGATATGAATGTATAGAATCTGGCCCTTGTTGTTTAGAGAGAGAGGGATCCTTAAGGGACTGCAGGCACGACAAAGCCTAAATTGTGCCGATGTGCCTCAAATCAAAAATCAAATCAAATCAAGACCTCACTAACTAACACACTGTCTCCCACATTCAACGAAGACTAAATCATTCAGTTCATAACACGTGCGAGACTATTCACATTCATAATCTTGGAGTACATAAACAGGGGGATTTAACTATCATACCAAAATATCAAAGTAACATATTCATTCTCGCCATACCTCCCCCTGACAGTAAGCTACCGTATTAATTTTTAAAGATGACAATATATAATTTATAATATTGTTATGACTTTGCCATGCGCACCGCCATCCAAGATAGTGCAGAAAGAAGGTGCGCACTATCTGTGACTAAACAAGTCGGATGTTGACATTAGGACTAACGATTTCCGCCCAAGTCTAGAGCCAATATGGAGATGCTGTGCTCAAGGCAGATGTCCTTTGTGTTTGTCATGTCTCCGTGTAAATAAACGTCAATGTCCTCGTTGAGTTGCCTCACTTAAGTTATTACAATTGGTCTCAGAAGTGGGATTATAGGCAACTCAACGAGAGGAGGTAGGATTTACAATGGCAGCTTTGAAACAATTAGACCAACTCTCGGTTAGAGAGCTTAGGAAGGAACTTCGTAACCGATATGAAATAATTGGTGGTACCAAGGAGGTGCTTACAGCTCGTCTCCGGCAAGCCCTAATTGATAAAGACGAAGATCCGGAAACCTACCTATTTAAAATTGAACCGGAGATTTATGAGCTTATTGGCAAGATAAATGAAGGTATTGATGCATTGTGTGAACAAATTACAGTATGGGGAACAAGGTAGATAAAATGGTGTCTCAAGTGAAAGAAAGAGTAGACTCGTTGGTAAAGGAGCAGTTGCCTGTAGACTCGTTGGTAAAGAAGTTGAATGGTCAAGACTGTGGTTGCACAGACAGTGGTGACGGAGACGCTGGGGATTTGAGCGCCGTCTGTGTCTGTGTTGTGGGCAAGTCTTGTGGTTGTGACTTTCAAGACGAGAAATGTGATGGCGATTGCTGTGATGATTTCAACGGGATGTATCGAGTCGAACGGAAAGAGACAAATGAAGAAACTGAAGACTGTTATGTGCCTGAAGCGTTTGTTCCTGTTGTACCTGTTACCAATACCTCAATGAGCCGGACAGATCAAGACAACGTTGGGTCTGCGTTCGAGCCTGTTGCTGTGGACTTTAAAGACCTCTGCCTATCTTCCGGTGCCTACGAAGGAAATTCGAAGCTCGGCAACTTCATCCAGAAGTTTACCATGAATTGTACGTGCGGCGCATCACACATAGAATTTAGATGCCAAGAAAACCACCAACAGGGCATATGTACTTCTACTATCATCATCGACATTGGCATAGACGAATGTCAATCGGACTACTCTAAATCTGAGCCGTCAAGAGGAAGACAATTTCCACTTGAAACTGAAGAGACCTGTATTCTGGACGTGAAACTGTTGTCTGAGGATGACTGCGGTGAATTGGACTTTGTTTGCAACGTGGCTGCATGTGAACCTGCAGCTCCCTTGAGAGGCGTCTGTCGGGAAGGTCTGCTGAGACAGCGTGTCCAATCAACGGCTGTGCTGAAGAAAACAGTGCTCGACAATATCTCTTTGTGTGTCAAACGGCCACGTCATCGTCGCAACAACAGCCTGGTCAACTGGAGAAAGAGAAAGCGGCACTGGAGGAAAACAATGCGGATGGTTTCGTGGGGAACACGCTCCCTGCCGCCTGTGGCTCCCACTGATCGACCTCCACCTGAACTGTCAAACCTCAGCTGCACTGTTTCTTTTCGGGACGAAAAGTGCTAAGACGGGAGCAATGTTATGACTTTGCCATGCGCACCGCCATCCAAGATAGTGCAGAAAGAAGGTGCGCACTATCTGTGACTAAACAAGTCGGATGTTGACATTAGGACTAACGATTTCCGCCCAAGTCTAGAGCCAATATGGAGATGCTGTGCTCAAGGCAGATGTCCTTTGTGTTTGTCATGTCTCCGTGTAAATAAACGTCAATGTCCTCGTTGAGTTGCCTCACTTAAGTTATTACAATATAAATATTTTAGGAAGATAATTTTTATGTGACAAAATCGTTTAATGCATATGTTGAGGTATACTGCATTAAAATCTTAATTTTAATTTTAATTCAATACTCATTAGTGAATAGTAAAATAGTTTTTGGAAACTTACATACGCATTAATGTTTGCAATTGTTCTTGCTTCCTTAGTTACTCCCCTTTACACATATATCTTTGTGACATTAGTTTTTACTCAATGGCACAACTGTTCTTAGAAGTCTAAAAACAAATATTTACCCCATAGTTGTGAAACTAGTTTCCTGTTCTTTACTACATGGACAGTTGATTATAAATCCATTTGATTCATCCAGAAATTGTATAGGCTCGTTATTTCTTGATTAATAATAATACGAAGAAAGTTTTTCCGGAAACACAAAATTAAATGTAACCCCGAATCGGTCCGCACAAGGCGGTAAAAATGCAGGGTTTGAATATTTTTTGCAAGAATATCAGAAACTAAGAGCTACATAGTATCAACAACTACAACCCCATCTCCGTCGAATCGGCGATACAAAAAGAAGACACGTGCTGTTGTCAAAAGTATTGTCGATACTGTTTGTATTGTTAGTTCGACTAACGACATGATATCACAATAAAGTTATTATTATTACATTATTAATATTTATTGTATTAAATGTACTGCTAGTTCTGAAGATATAGTTCAATGTGTGGTAACTGAGTGGTAAAGCACTTGGATCTGAACCGGAGAGTCCAGGATTTGAATATTGATGAGGACTGGGATATTCAACATCAGGATCTTTATGGTGCCTCTAAGTCCTTCCAGCTGTAATGGGTTCCTGACATTAGTTGGAGAAAAGGAAAGGCGGTTAGTCGTTTTGCCAGCCACATGACAACCTCGTTAGCCGTTGGCAACAGAAATTGATGAATTTTACATCTTCTACCCTTGAGACCGTATGATCTGAATAGAGAATTTTACTTTTTACATTAGCTTGAAGTAGAGCAGTGCGGTATAGTGGGACTGTACGTGGATAAAATGAGACACTGATTATTATTTGTTGTTAACTTATTTTCATCTCGTTTGTTTACTAAATAGATTTTTCTCTTTTAAAAAAAAAGTAAACATTTTGTTCAAAATGTAAGTAGCTAGTATGACAGAAAATACTTAATTAAGTAATACAATTTAAAAAAAAAAAAAAGAAATGGTGTGCATTATGTGTTTAAAATATGCTAAGAAATTACCTCCCTCTTTAAATAGTCTCCCTTGTTTTTTACTATTAATAGTGAATAAATGTAAAATTGTGTATTTTTATGAAAACTGCTTGAATAGTTATTTAAAAAAACTTATGACTTTTTGAAAAGAAATAAAAAATATGTACCATCACTACTTTAAAAGATCTAAAATAGCATGATATCGGATTTTCAATATCTTTTCTAGTTTTTAAGTTCTAAACAAAACGGAGGGACGGACGGACGGACAGACAGACCACACTAAAGTAAAAGAGACTATTCCGCTTTCGCGAGGCCGCTAATAAAATCACTAGATTTAAAGACACTCCAGGACAGAATAATAAAAAGTAAAGAAGAATAATACATAAAACACTGAACTATAATTTACAAAACAAAGACAAATAAAACACACAGAAAGACAAAAATAATAGGTCTTCCGAAGACAAGCTGGCTGAACAATGTAAAATAATGGACAGGGAAAAGTGGAGGAATTTGGTTAAGCCAACTGTCACTGCACTCCTACAAAGAAATTCAAGAACAGATTTGGATGATGCTAGGACGAATTCTACAGCACTTCCCTAGTTTTCTTAGATCATGGAAAGAGTTGCCTGAATCAGTCAGGAAAAGCAACGAGTGAACATATCATGGGCGTAGCCAGGATTTTTTTTCGGGGCGGGGGGTTGCGGGGAATTTTTTTCCGCTCCCTCCCCCCAACGGCAAATTTTTTTTTAGATGCCTGTGTGTGTGCGTACTTAATCTTTATTACATTCTGACCCTCCATTCTTTCGGTAGACGTTTACTGTGCCGCCAAGCACTAATTCTGGTATTGATAGCCAACAAAATGCATATTCTGAGGTTTCTACAGTGCATTTTCCTGCTATGAACAAGTTTTATTTCAAAAACCTAATTTGCTATTCTTACTGATATAGACCCTGCCGCGCCGTTCGGAGCATTTGACGTCAAGCTGTTTCCATAAAAATCTGTCACTGGTAATGTCTGAAGCCTCTTCCTACCTACTCTGAGGACCACCATGAATGTGTGTTGCCAAGTTGTATCGCAACTCTTATTATGCGTAATTCATTTTGTCGGAGAATATGTCCCGCAAACCTCATGCGACGCTCTGTCACAATCTTACTAAGGGGTCGACTCCCAGTTCGGCATATGATTTCCTTGATTTAGATCCGATCTCCATAACTGACTCATAAAATCTGTCTTAGCCATCTTTGTTTAGCCTAATTTAGTGTTTTTCAATTTCGGCAGATGACTATTCACTGCATTTTATTAGAGCCCGCCCCTGGTAGAAATGTGTAATCTCTCTTGAATACGCTCTTGGAATTAGGTGACTGTAGTTTGCTTTAGATTTTATATCGAAAGTTTTATCGTCAAAATCATCTTTTGGGGGTTTTAAACTAAAAAATTTAGCTATGGTCAGAGAATTTGGTAACTGTAGTTTGCTTTAGAATAATATTGACGCTCTGTAGGGGGATTTTAAACTCAAAACCATTTGGAGGGGTTTTAAACTTTAAAAAAGCCATCTGTAGGAGAGGGGCTTAAATTCAAAACCCCCAATTGGCTTGACTACTCTCAAATAATTTTAGTTTGTAATTTGCTTTTTTATATAGAAGAGGTGGTGTTTTTTTAGCTTCAAACTCCACTGGAGGGGAGTTTAAACTCAAAACCCCTTTGACTACACTCATAGAATTTCGAGTGTATAATTTGCTTTGTTTTTAATTATAAAGAGGTATTTCTTACCTTCAAACAGCTGAAGGGGGTTTTAAACTCAAAACTGAGTCAAATCCCATTTAGCTACGCTTATAACATTTTGATTGCTTAATTTGTTGTTTTTTTTTTACATTGAAATATTTTTTAGCTTCAAACCCTACTAAAGAGGGGTGGGGGGAGTTAAACTCAAAACCCCTTTGGCTATGCTCATAGAATTTTGAGAACTGAGAATTTGCTTTTTCTTTTACATTAAAGAGAGGGTTTATTGTAAATTTTGGAGGGGATTTTAAAGTCAAAATCTTCCTTAACTGTGCTCTTGGAATTTGGGGATTGACGTTTGCATTTTTTTTTTCGCTTTTATTTTATTGAATAGGTGGATATAACTGCAAAATTCGCTGGTAGGGGTTTTAAACTCAAAACCCCTGGTATGGAGTTTTAAACTCAAAACCCCCTTAGCTGTGCTGGGGCAAGTGGTGGCTAGTGTTAAAATCTTACCTAAAATAAACAAAATCATAGCAAAAAATCAGTCACTAAATTCCTATCCCCCCCCCTGCGGGGGGGGGATTTATTTCGAAGGGAGGGGTTGAACCTCAGCCCCCCCCCTCCCCCTGACTACGCTCATGGAACATTATATAAGTCTCTGATTAAGACTAGATTGACACATGGGTATGCTTAGAACGTAATTATCATTTCATTTGAAATAATGTCTGTAATTTAAATAATAGATTAAACAAGTATTTTATTTAATAGGAATTTTTTGTTCTCTTCCCCAGTGAATCCTGCTATTACCGATGACATTAGTTGTGTCGTAGGTAGTTTTTCATTACTAAACAAGGACACTTTACTAGCGGATAGCATTAACAACCATGAGCTTGGTAACACAAGCAGTGAAACATTGTGCAAAGTAGTTGATAATGGTACCTGAGATGGACTCCAATTGGTGACAAGGCAGGGAGACCTAGGTCTCCCGTAGTGCCCTGGTAAGGAACTCTGCTGTTTGGCGTAGTGCCTCATATCTTCCATACAAACTTAGTGGACCACTGGATACGTCTTCCCGCAGCTCACGGAGCTGCGGACACTCTTGCAAGATAATGGCACCAGAAGCTGTCAGGGCAGTAAACGACTTTTACGTATGTGGTATGGTAAATTGTACATGCTTTTATGTTTTATTTTAAGCTAAAAAAACAGGTCTATCTATGTATCTTTTTATTTATATACTTATCTATCTGTTAGGGGCAGGCATGGCGAGAGTAACTGTTATTTCTTGGTTGCTATTTTGGTATAAAAGAGTTATATTCCTTTGTTTAGTGTCTGTTGTCTCGGCATTTCGGGTCAAATCGTAAATGATATTTGTGTGTGTGAGTGTTGATCTTTCCTAATTTCCTGTAAGAATTAACTTGAACACAAGTAAATGTAGCTACAATATTTTATTTTAACCAGTGCTAATTTTTAACTTGACAAATTCTATACGTGATTCAAACTTATAAAGTCCTTATTATTTGCGGTTATCGCTTGATGAAATAATAAAGTAGGCCCAGAAAATAGGTATTGAGTGCAAGGGATTAAGAGAGTTTGTTTAAAATCAACAAAAACTGGATTGGGAAATTATGGCAAAAGTAGCAGAGGAAAGGAAACAAATAAAGAATATGTAGGAGAGAAAGCTAGATTGAGAACTATAAAAAAAAGTTACAACTGTCCATATATGGGAGGAAGGACTCTTTGAGTTGGAAACATGAGTAGTCTTTTTGAGTGTCTGACACTATTAATCAAAACAAAGAATATGACCATCGTTAATTGCCGATGTCACCAGTGAGATTGAAGATATAAAAAAGAAGATTTTGAAAATGTCTAAGTACCTAACAAGAAACTAACTGATTATCAGTATATTGTTAATAATATTGTTTAAGTTGTTAAACCATTTCAAGAACAAAAAGCTAAACAAAGTAAGTGTGCTACTTTACATTGAGGAAAATACCTTTTTGCAGCAAGTGGATGACATCTTTTATCCGGTAAAGTACCTCAGAAGAACTATGTTACCAAGAGAGCGGCATTTTGCCATCATTGAAATGATCATTGAGAGTAAATTTCCAACGCCTAGACAGATACCTCTGTGGAACTTTATTCACAATCCAGTGCGACCACAGATCATTGTCTTCGATATTGTCACATTGAAGGCTGCAACTATTTCCTAGCTGATACACTTCAAGATTAACTCCAGCAATTTTACATGATTGTATTAGTTGTAATTATTAAATTTTTTTATCCAATACAATGAGAATTCGTAGAAGCCAACGCGACTTAAACTGGAAAACATTGTTTCCTTCTAGTCTATTATTGTTATAGGCACATAATGAGATATTTATTTTCATCTTACTGTAGTTTTTTACAAATGAAATGTACATTTCGAAGCCAGTAGACCTACCGTCAAACAGTCATTTTGTTGCTCTTGCCACTTTCTTCTAATTTGATGTACATAGTGTCATCCTTAATAAATGAATGCTCTAGCTGGGCATAACTGTTTCCTTTGGAGTGATATGGGCTATCTATTTGACATGTACATACACATTTGATATATAGGTAACAAATGCACTACTAATTTTCTGTTGTGCTTTTAGTTTATTTGAATTCATTTATATATATATACATTTGAATGAATGTTATTTGATGAAATAACATTCATGTCGTGAGAGGGGGTTTGTCAGGGGCAGGAATCTGTTATTTTTTTGTTGTTATTTTGGTATGCAAGAGTTATATCCCTTTGTTTATATATCTCTCAGGTATGAATGTGAATACTCTTGCATGTGATGTGAACTCAATAGTTTAGTCTTCCTTGATTGCGAGTTAGTGCGTTAGTTAGTTGGGTCTTGTTCCCAGCCCAGGAAAGTCGGACAGTTGTATCCTGAACTGGTGTTTGTGTACTTAAATGTTTTCTAAGAGTATTGCTGTTGCTATGTATTTTTTTTGTATGTTAAAGTTATTATTACTCTCCTGGATAGCTGGAGTTTCTTTGTGGAGTTTATTTAGTAGTAAATTATCGTTCTTAAATAGCCCCTAATGAGCCAAGAAAAGAACCGGACACCATCCATCCATCCTCTAAATATGTATGTATATTTGATCTAATCTAATCTCTTTCTGCACACACACACATATATATCAGTGTATAGTCAATTTTTTTTAATCCAACTGTCTGTTATTTAGCTAAGTGTTTATCTGGCATAAGATGGGTCCCAGGTTCAAATCCTGCTGAAGACTTGGGTTTTTAATTTGGACTCTTTAGGACGCCCAAGCCTTAATTAGGCGGTTGGTCGATGTGCTGGCCTTATGACAGCCTCTTTAACCGTGAGCCGCAGAAACAGATGTCCTTTACACCATCTGCTCCATAAATCGCAATGTCTGAAAGGGGAAACTTTGAGTTTCCTAGACCAAAATGGCATAGACATATATTCTAGTACAAATTTTGTATTACCAGTATAACCAATATAAAGTACTAGTCGACCAACAAAATATACGAAAAAGTCATGGATATCTCCGGAAATTATTAAAATCTTTTAAAAACTAAAAAATTTTTTTAAAAAATCCTGAAATATATAGACAAAAAATTGTCATTTTAGGATGTCATTCAAAATGGTAAACGCCAATCCTACTCGCGATTAAAAAAAAACGGCATTAAGCAATACCCGTAATTGTTGAATCTGGTGAAAGAAACTAATGAAGAATTACTTGAGGTCAACAATTCTCGAAGATACAATGAAATATTTGGTAATTCCTGCTATTGAGCGTGATCTATGTAGGAAACATAATTTTTATGATATACCGTATGGCATAGGTACACACAAGGCTCGTAAAGTAATTCTGTAGGTAGTAAATAATGATTACAAATGCAAAGACGAATTTATTTTCTAATACTTATTCTTAATTTTCACTTATTATCCGTATCCCTACCCAAAACTTGGCCCCCGCCAAATCCGTTTTGCATAGAGCCCCACAACGGATGAGTCCGGCCCTTCTATTTAATGACGGGTGAATTTAGAGTAGATTACTTGTTCTGCCCTCCCTCTTTTTTTCGCCGCTAAAGTTACGTGGGGTAACTCTAGTCCGACTTGCAGAATTTAAAGAGTGATCGTTCCATGACTTCTTTGTCACAATGATCACGTCCGGCGCTGCTACTTATTGATGGGTGAATACTACTTGTTCTCCCACTTTGTTTTCGCCGCTAAAGTTACGTGGGGTAACTCTAGTCCAACATATATAAAAGAGGGATCTTTCCTTTACTTTTTTTTGTCCAAACTGTTAAGCTATGAAGAGAATTATATATATATGTATAGTCAACCTAAGGCGTAAGACACGCCGCTATTTTGCAGGGCCGGCAATAGGCCACTGTAACCTATGCGACCGCAGTGCGCCCCACACTTTCATAGGACCCGCGCTAATTTATTGTGTAAATTATTAAATTAAACCATTTTATAACCGCGACCGCATGATTTACCAGGAGGTCCTGGAAATCTCATGAAATTGCAAAATACACGAAAAAGTGCTGAAAATCTCCGGAAATTATTAAAATCATTTGAAAACTCAAAAAAATTTCCTGAAATATAGACAGAATTGTCATTATTGGGTGCCATTCAATATGGAAAACACCAATCCTAAGCGCGATAAAAAAAAAAAACGGCATTATTCCGTAATTTTGGAATCTGGTGAAAGAAGCTTCTCGCACCTCAAACAAATGAAGAATTACTTGAGGTCAAAAATACTCGTAAATAGATTGAAAAATTTGGTAATTCCTGCTATTGAGCGTGATCTATGCAGGAAATAGATTTTTTTATGATGTACTGTATGACTTTGCTACATGCAAGGCTAGTTAAGTAATTCTGTAGGTAGTAAAGAATGAATAAAATGCATAGACGAATGTACTTTCTAATATAAACTCTTAATTTTCACATATAATCAGTATCCCTTTTCAAACTGTGCCACGCGAATTCCGTTTAGCATAGGGCCCCACAATGGTTAAGTCCGGCCCTGCTATTTAGTGATGGGTGAATAGAGAGTAGATTACTTGTTCTCCTCCCTGTCTGTGTATCTAGAGTTGCGTCTTGTGTGAGGTTTCTCTTTTGTGCACCATAATGGTTTGTGCGCTCTAGTTCCTAAGGTCGCACTTTGTTGATGTCATTGCTTCTTTGCCTGTGTTGTGGTTGTGCTGATGGCGGATCTTTTCATGGAGTTGTCTTTTGGTGTTTTCTGTCCCCAGTATTGAGTAAGTTAGTTTATGTTACTTTATTCTTCGTGGGGTAGCTCTAAATTCGTTGGTCATATGAACCTGTGAATGGCTATCTCAAGGAATGCGTTTCTTTTTTAGGGACGCAGGCTTAGGACTCTGTAAGCGTCAAGCTTGCTCGGTGGGATGCGTAACTTGGCTACCACCTTAATCATTGGATTGTGGCCATTATGTGGCCAATTCGAGCGGTGCATTGTTTATAAGGTGTGTTTTAACTCATTTTAATAATATGGCTTGTGTTTGCTTTGAAATACTATTGATATTTATTCAAAATTTATGTCTTGAATCTAATATTCATTCATTAATTAAATGGTTGAACATACACTCTTGTTGTTAATTAATGTAAGTTAACTTACGTTTTCATAAGTGTTCATGTTGAACTATCGTTGTTCAGTTGAATGACATGTATTCAATGTTCAGTAAGCCATAGTACTAAAGGCCATTGCTATTTGATTTGGTTTATACTGTCGAGGTGGGAAACCAGGGAGTCAAGGAACTTATGTCAACGAGCTGGAAGCCGACCCGACACTCCCCCACTCCCTGGTTTCCCACCTCGACAGTATAAACCAAATCAAATAGCAATGGCCTTTAGTACTATGGCTTACTGAACATTGAATACATGTCATTCAACTGAACAACGATAGTTCAACATGAACACTAATGAAAACGTAAGTTAACTTACATTAATTAACAACAAGAGTGTATTTTCGAATGACTATATCTAAAAGCGTGGTCAAGAGGCCAAGTGCACTTGAACTTGGCTTGGCTTGGCTACCTAGAAGGTGGCTCGAGGTTCGACACCCGACTCGGGCAGAGCTGTGTTTACTGAGCGCCTAAAGGCAGCACGGAAAACCAACTCCTAGATACCCCCCCCCAATGGTCCACAAATGAGATTGGACCAAAGGCGCTCTGAGCATGCTATAAGCATGAAAGTAGCGCTATATAAAATTATAATATATAATATATATACAAGTAAAAATTTGGGCTGTTGTATATTTAATCTTACTTTTCTTTCACAACAAAAATTAAATATATGTATTTTAGTTTTAAAAAATGTTTATTTTTTTTACTTTTGTGGAAGTTAAAGCCCTTGTTAGACGCACTGTCGTAAATCCGGAGCTGTATTGACTTATTCCGAGCATGCTAGAAGCGTACACTTCTTAATCACCACATTTTTGCAATTACATTTCAGCCAAATGTGAAAAAAAGTTAGAACCAAAAAAATTTTTTGACCCTTTGAAATTTTGTATATATTTTAATATCTTTTGTGGTGTCCTCTTTTTTGTGAAGTCTCCGGGGCTGTATCCCCGCCTGCCATTCCTTCAGTCCGGCCCTGGTAGTAATCTTCCAGTTATTAGCTTTAATGCTAATAGTTTTTTTAGATGTAAATTATTTACGATGCATTATAAATGTATTTTATTGAGTTTTCAGAGCTGCTTCTATACTAATAGTTTTATACCTGTAGGTATGTTATGCCCTTTAGTGTATTGGTAAAATCCATTGATATAGATTACTTGCCATATACTGAATGTACATCTATAGTATCTTGACCTAAGGGGCTTTATTATTATGATTTTGAGGTTGATATTTGTCCTTGTAATGTTCTTTTCCTTTTATTGTTTTTATTGTTGTTACTTTGCACGGGTCGTTGGTTGGAGATTTAATGTTAGCCTCAATTTATATATGCTTAATGTTAATGTTTTTTTTTAATGATAGAGCCAACCTTATTGGAAATAATAGCTTATGGTGTTGCCGTATACTTAATTATGTTTTTAATTTGTGGTGTCGTGTATAAGGTACATCGTTAAAAATTATTCTTCCTATTTTTTAAATCCAAAAGACTATTTAAGTTTCTAGGAAAAATCAATGTAAATTTGTGTTTCTTCTTTGTAACGATTGTAAACTAACTTTTCACTACCATACAAACTTAATCTTCTTTTAAAGTTTATTTAGTTCAAAGTCTAATAGTAATAAACAGACAAATAAGTTGTTTGATCTAGATCTAGAAGTTAAATAAGTTTCATAGTGTATTTAAATCAGTGGGTGACAATATATGTAAGTCTCTTTGTTAAAATTTAGGAGTTTAAAACAAAAAAATTATTCATTAACATTATTTCAGTTAATTAAATAATTAATAATGCTAATAATCAATCTTTAGGCATACTTAACTGGTTGGATATGAAAATTAAATTGATTCCCCCAAACTGCTCATTTACAATTTTTTTATATGTTTATATATTAATTTGTTTTTGTTGTTTTAAACAGTATTACCTATGTTAAAAGTGGCATTATTCCGTCTGAATCAATCTATACTTATGTGGATAAGCCTATGTGGCGCTCCATTTGAGGTTCTGTCGTTATATAAACATGTGGTGAAGACCAGAATTTCGTCCTTTTGAAGATTGAACCTGGTAATTTTTGTATTATATTGTTGTAAAGTTTTAATATTATCCTATCCGCATTACTTAATTTTTGTAATAGCGTTTTCTTTTTATCTGTGGTAGTATTCTACCAGCAATTGACTCTCATACTGCCATGTTGTGAGTATGCTAAATGTTACGTATCATATCTGGATTTTACTGAGGCTTAAGAGTTTCTGCTTTACTAAACTAATTAATATAAATTTGTTTTTAGAGTATTTTTGTATTTTGCTTGTTATAGTTTTTGTTTTACCTTAAGTATTATGCATTTGTGTATTACTTTACATTTGTTTAATTAGAATTAATTGACATGTCGATAGCTAATATATTGTTACTGTATAGTTACTAGCATATAGCCTGAAAGAATAATATCAATTGGTCAATATTTGTATTTTATCTGAAGCCAACATTTGATTGACCGATATTAGAAATAGTGTGAAAAGTTTGTCGATGAAAACACATGGTGAACTAAAAATATTGGTAGAAATAAATGCGAAAACAATTTATAATTTTGAAGTTCAATTTCTTATAGCTTTGAATCAGGTTCGCCTTTTTAGAATTTTTATTCCATCAACATTTTGTAGCGAATTTCTAGCAAATCAACAGTATTTTACCTAGAGACATTTAAAAAGAAACAACATTAGTAAGATGAAATTACTCTTTTGGGGCTCAATAAAAATGTTGGCTTTCTAAAAATGTAAAAAGGAATTGGAACTTTTTGTTTTTCAATGGCGAACGACATGTAAATATTTCTGAAACAAAAAAAAAACTATTTACGTATTTTTTTTTAACCGATAAATTGAATTTACTTTTGCAATCCTAAAACCAAAATGCTACAAATAAAAGAGATTAAGTCTTAGTAGTTGTATTTGTCATGATCATATACATTTTCTTTCACATGTCATTTATTGATAAAATTAACATTTTACAATGACTATAGAATGCTTAGAGAAAGAGAGCGAGCGAGAACAAAGAAGAAAAAGAAAGAGAGAAAGATGGAAAGCGAGAGAAAAAGAGAGAGAGAGCTAATGCGTGAGCAGGAGGAAGAGAAATAAAGAGACAAATAGACTTCTAAAAAAATAAAGAGACACATAGACTTCAAAAAAAATAAAAAGACAAATAGACTTCAAAAAAATAAAGAGACAAATAGACTTCAAAAAAATAAAGAGACACATAGACTTAAAAAAATAAAGAGACAAATAGACTTCAAAAAAATAAAGAGACAAATAGACTTCAAAAAAATAAAGAGACACATAGACTTCAAAAAAATAAAGAGACACATAGACTTAAAAAAAAAAAAACAGACAAATAGACTTCAAAAAATAAAGAGACAAATAGACTTCAAAAAAATAAAGAGACAAATAGACTTCAAAAAATAAAGAGACAAATAGACTTCAAAAAAATAAAGAGACACATAGCCTTCAAAAAAAATAAAGAGACAAAAAGATTTTAAAAAATAGAGAGACAAAAAGACTTTAAAAAAATAGAGACAAATAGACTTCAAAAAATAAAAAGACAAAAAGACTTTAAAAAAAGAGAGAGACACATAGACTTCAAAAAAAAATAAATAAAGATACAAATAGACTAAAAAAAAAAAAGAGACAAATAAACTTCAAAAAATAGAGAGACAAATAGACTTCAAAAAATAAAGAGACAAATAGACTTCAAAAAATAAAGAGACAAATAGACTTCAAAAAATAAAGAGACAAATAGACTTCAAAAAAATAAAGAGACACATAGACTTCAAAAAAAATAAAGAGACAAAAAGACTTCAAAAAATTAAGAGAAACATAGACTTCAAAATAATTAAGAGACAAATAGACTTCAAATAATAAAGAGACAAATAATTTAAAAAAAAAGAGACAAATAGACTTCAAAAAATAAAGAGACAAATAGATTTAAAAAAAAAAGAGACAAATAGACTTCAAAAAAAAATAAAGAGACAAAAAGATTTAAAAAAATAGAGAGACAAAAAGACTTTAAAAAAAATAGAGACAAATAGACTTCAAAAAATAAAAAGACAAAAAGACTTTAAAAAAAGAGAGAGACACATAGACTTCAAAAAAAAAATAAATAAAGATACAAATAGACTAAAAAAAAAAAAGAGACAAATAAACTTCAAAAAATAGAGAGACAAATAGACTTAAAAAAAATTAAAGAGACAAATAGACTTCAAAAAATAAAGAGACAAATAAACTTCAAAAAATAGAGAGACAAATAAACTTCAAAAAATAGAGAGACAAATAGACTTCAAAAAATAAAGAGACAAATAGACTTCAAAAAATAAAGAGACAAATAGACTTCAAAAAAATAAAGAGACACATAGACTTAAAAAAAAAACAACAGACAAATAGACTTCAAAAAAATAAAGAGACAAATAGACTTCAAAAAATAAAGAGACAAATAGACTTCAAAAAAATAAAGAGACACATAGCCTTCAAAAAAAATAAAGAGACAAAAAGATTTTAAAAAATAGAGAGACAAAAAGACTTTAAAAAAAATAGAGACAAATAGACTTCAAAAAATAAAAAGACAAAAAGACTTTAAAAAAAGAGAGAGACACATAGACTTCAAAAAAAAATAAATAAAGATACAAATAGACTAAAAAAAAAAAAGAGACAAATAAACTTCAAAAAATAGAGAGACAAATAGACTTCAAAAAATAAAGAGACAAATAGACTTCAAAAAATAAAGAGACAAATAGACTTCAAAAAATAAAGAGACAAATAGACTTCAAAAAAATAAAGAGACACATAGACTTCAAAAAAAATAAAGAGACAAAAAGACTTCAAAAAATTAAGAGAAACATAGACTTCAAAATAATTAAGAGACAAATAGACTTCAAATAATAAAGAGACAAATAATTTTAAAAAAAAGAGACCAATAGACTTTAAAAAATAAAGAGACAAATAGATTTAAAAAAAAAAGAGACAAATAGACTTCAAAAAAAATAAAGAGACAAAAAGATTTAAAAAAATAGAGAGACAAAAAGACTTTAAAAAAAATAGAGACAAATAGACTTCAAAAAATAAAAAGACAAAAAGACTTTAAAAAAAGAGAGAGACACATAGACTTCAAAAAAAAAAATAAATAAAGATACAAATAGACTAAAAAAAAAAAAGAGACAAATAAACTTCAAAAAATAGAGAGACAAATAGACTTAAAAAAAATTAAAGAGACAAATAGACTTCAAAAAATAAAGAGACAAATAAACTTCAAAAAATAGAGAGACAAATAAACTTCAAAAAATAGAGAGACAAATAGACTTCAAAAAATAAAGAGACAAATAGACTTCAAAAAATAAAGAGACAAATAGACTTCAAAAACAAAAAAAAAAACAACGATGCACTGCACATAAAGGAATAGATTACTAGCTTACACTTTACCAGCATTCACTGCGGATAGCACGTAAGATTGGATAGGGTCCACGTCTACAAGTTGCATTAAAATCATCGTTCCATATATCCCAAAGCATGATGCCCCCAAGACCTTTTTGCTTCACATAGTCAACCTATTGATTTAAACAATGCCGTAGTTTTAGTGGACTTATACAAACAGATTGTATCCATTGTAAATGTCTAGAGTTTTTTTTACATGGTGTCACGTGTGTGAATGACTTTATAAATGAAAAAAGATGAATGAAAAGTATAGTATCATAATGAGAAAGGAGCCAATGTGTTTGTATGTGTGTGTGTATTGATTGTTATTGTCTGTCAACAATGAGCCAACAGGACAGTGGGGATGTGCGGTCAGGAGTTTCATGCGTTCCCAGACTCCACGGGCTTTTTGGGACTTGTCCCAGCACTCAAACCACTTTTCCATTTCTGTTTTTGAATTATAGCTAGGGCATGATGAAAACGTACAGCCTGTTCAGTTGGTGGAATTTGCCCTCTCTGGTGGGCCAAGGAGTCTGCAATAGTGTCACCATTAGAATCCATTGTAACTCATTGTATGATTCACTGACATATATTCGCAACGCCAATAGCAATGCATCTAAATATTTCTCTTCAATGTCAGTGACACAATTCTGGATCAAGTGTTTGAAGTCATTCTGTTCTGTATGAGATTTATTCGACACTTCCTCTTCCATTTCCAACACTGTATCTTTGTGAAACATGTTTTTTTCTGCCTGTTTATCAAGTTTAAATACAGGAATAAAATTGTGATTTAAATTCCTAATCTAGTGAAATAAAACAAGCTCAACTTTTGCACTAACTTTAGCGTGTTTGAAAATACTGTCGCATATTTTTCCATTATTAGTAATACTTTTAAAATTGTAAAATATTTATGCAACACATTATAAACACGCAATAAAAGTTTTAAAAAAAATGATAATAAAATCTGCTTTAAAAAAATTAAAGCACTAATTTATTTTACACTTAATAAATATGATACGTTTCTAACCATTAAGTTAACATCATTAGATATTAGTTCTATACATACGGTTTTACGAGGGTGTCATGTGGACAGCATAACGAACAACCGCCTTTACTTTTCCCCAACTAATGTCAGGTACCCATTAGAGCTGGGTGGACTCAAAGGCGCCCAAAGATCTCGAAATTGAAAAACCCAGTCATCACCAGGATTCGAACCGGGACTCCCGGTTCAGATGCCAAGCGCTGTACGCGCTTTCACTTTACCTAGACCTACGACAAACAAAATATTATGTTTGGGGGTCGCCTCCTAATAAAAAATTGTATTAGGGGTCGCGGAGCTAAAAAGGTTGAGAGGTTGAGAACCGCTGTTTTAACAGGAACTTAAATAATATATTAAGGGGGACTCTTATTGGAAAAAAAGTAGCTACCCTTATTGTTTGTCCGTCTTGTCTTACAATGGCAAGAAGGAGTGATTGTAAAGCTTCCTAAAAATTGCCATACGGCTGATTATAAATGCTGGGCATTGCCCTTGCTCCTTTCCGAGGAAAGGCTTTAGTTCTATGTTACTGAGACTTATTCAACATGTCTTGGACCAATGACTCGGAGAAGAGCAAGACTTTTGAAGAAGCACAACATGAGAAGGCTTATTTTCATACAGCTAAATACACCTTTCTGTTTTTGTATAAATCAAAAAAAAATTGCTTCAATTGATTAACTCTTTTTTTCATTGATTCAGAATTGTGCTTGACTGAGAAATTGTGCTTTAGCTCATAGTATTCTTACCGGCCTATCGTCCTCGAAGATAATAGGTTTTGGTGCCAGTGACCTTTTCCTGTCAATGATGACAGCTCCGCCGGACAAAATGTCAGTCACATGAAATCAATGAGTTTTATTTGTTCAGTTTTAGATAAATTTAAAGCAAATGTGCGCTGTATATTTACGATAGTTACCTTTGCTTTAAGACTGACATCATCTTCATAGTAATATATAAAATCTCCGTAAAATGGCATAGGATGATTTTCAAGTACTCTTCCAGTTACATAAGGACCGCCGTCACTAAGTCTTTGTACTTGAATTCCCTTAGCTAAGAATGGACAGAACTAGAAAAGAAAAAATGTAAATAGATGATTATTCATGTTATAAAATAAAAAAAAAAAGAATATAAAAACGTTAGTTTCACAAAAATCACAACCATTCCAGCAAAAACAAAACTAACGGAAAAACATAGCAAGACCCAGTCCATTCTCTGTTACCTCGACTTTTACTTTCTCTTCACATTTGTATTGCCTCGTGCGTTAGTTATGTAAATCCACAGTTCCATTCCTAATCTTTGTAATACTGACTTTTGGGAGGTACTATGAACAACACCCTTTATTTAGTTGAAGTATTTCTTATTGAGCTTGACTTAGATAAATATGTGACCACATTAAGCATGACATGAGCTGTCTGTGGGTCAAATCCTAAGTATTATTATCCTACCAATTACGGCCATCACGAGGCAGTGATTTTTCAAACATGTGAGTTAGTCGCAGAGTTAGTCACAGAGTCACAGCATTGCAGAGAAGGGTACGCTGCGGCCTCCACGAAAAGTCATTTACGTTGTTGAACATTTTTTAAAGGCAAATAAATATAACTTTCCTAACTTATGTTATCATGCGACGCCGGGAAAAGCTTCCTTTGTCATGCGCCTTTTGAGTTGTGTGTAATTAAAATCAAAATTAAAAGTAATGAAAACATTAAAAACGCGCACGATAAAAGAAAGCTCTTGTCTTCCAAACCGGAAATGCTAATAAAAACTGAAAATGTTAATTTCTGGCTCTTTTGGTGCCTCTGAGTCCACCGAGCTCTAATGGGTACCGGACATCAGTTGGGAGAAATTAAAGGCGGTTGTTTGTTGTGCTGGCATCATAAAACCCTCGTTAACAGTGGGCCACAGAAACAGATGAACTTTGCATCTTCAGCCCCATAGGTCACAAGGTGTTATAGGGGAAACTACTTTTTTAAAAATACGAAACTAATTTAATTTTAAGGCCGTTAGACCTTGAGGTTTCTAACAACATCATGGCCAGCGCGCAAAAAAAAAAAAGTCTTGAAATATCGAAGCAGGACGTTTTGGCGACGCCGTTTTGGCGCGAAGGTCGTTTTGGCCAATTAGGAAATTCTTAATTTATTGACGTAATGAACAAAGCATTTTAATTTATTTAAGCAAGCTATGATGATGAACTTTATCAAATTTCTTCTTTAAGCAATCTAGATGGAATACCATCAGGTCCAAAAGATTTGTATGATTCATGATAATATAACAGCATTGTCCATAATGCATCAACTTGTTTCAAGGTCTTGAATGAGCAAGTGCATAGTGCATTGCCTAATTTCTATGTAGGGCGTATTTTTGCAGTTCAGTTGCAGCCCATGTCGATCCGTAGACTTAACAAGAACCAGATATTTTTGGCACCTTTTCTCTGACTCTGCCATTTGCCACAGAATGAAGAAATAGTGTGGATGTCTGCTTGGAGTGCTGCCTGTATTTGTTCAACTCGCTATTATAAACAGCATAGTGTAGTTTTAGTGACCGTAGTGAGCATGGCTTATCATTCATAAGGTCATGAAAACATTGCACCATATGGCGCAGCCCTATCGCAGGCTATTTTGCTTTTTTTTAGGCCTGCTTAGAGACTGCAGGAATGTGGTTCATATGCTTATCTCTGACAAGAATGCCTAAACCCAATCTGTAGGCTCGGACTTGCTGAAAGAAGTGAAGAGTGAAGAGAAGAGACCGAGCCCCCGCAATGTGACAATAACTGGACAGCTGTGCGAACAATACTTGAGGCCTCTAAGTTAAGTAAAAGTCTCCAGACTTTCCAAGTGCTCCTCAGATTTAGTCTTGCACAGGGACCATTTTAATGTTCTGACTGCGCTTGACGGACCAATTAAATAACTTACCTAAGCAGTTTCTTTTACTCCATGATTTTCTCAAGGGTACATTTCTTAACGAGCGTTTTTAAAACGAGCAAATTTTAATTATAGTTATTTTTTTAAACACTATATAGTGTCTTTTAAAAGATGCATTTTAATAGATTTCTTGTTTTATGTTAAATATAAAATTTTAATAAAACATCGATATGAGGAATTTGTATGAGCGACAGAGCTTAGTTTCAATCTTAGCTGTAATTATTGTGGGAGGCTTCAGTCAGGTGTATCACACACATATACAAACAATTCTGTACTTACTTCTGAGAAACGTGTTGCGTACACATAAAGATATATTGAATCTGGAGAAGTAGAAGCTTGTTGGAAACACCTGCTAAGTGGAGAAACTGTAAATAGTAGTTTCTCTTTAGGGCATCCCCTTGAAATCGCTAAATTGGTCACGAAATTCTAAAAAAATTAAACAAACAAAAAAGATATTAGGCCCACTACTATTTACACTAATGACCTACCTAATTCAATGAGATTTTTAAAAAATTAAAGATTTATACTTGCTAGCTTAACGTTAAGTCTACAAATCTTTAGTGCAGCCTCGAGTGGTATGGCTTGCTAATTGCAAATTTAAAAAATGCGCATTCTTTTTTTTTCTTCTAAAAATTAAGACTATGAGAAAAACAGTGTACAAAAAAAAAATAATAATTAATTCAATATTTTAAGACCATTCCTAATTCCTTGCATAAACACATCGTTATAATGTCCCTCACCTCTAAGATCTTTGATTTCTTGACCAGACATAACTTTCTCTATTTTGACGTGACCATGTTTTTTTATAATAAAAATACTTATTTATTTTTATGAAAAGTACACAAGAATCTGAGTTAATAATAATAGTACTTTATTCGATATGAGGTACATAGTGTACAATCCTATTTCTAGTATATTTAGTATTTGGATACTTGCTCAATTTCAAGGATTTTTTTCTAACTCACTTTGTTTGTTTGTTTTTTTAGTAAAATAATTAAAATTTATTTTTTAAATCCAATACGATGAGGTACTTTTTAGAAAACTAGCATCTTGAATACGTCATAGGTTTTCTGCCTTAACGAAATCAAAATTTAAAATTGTCTATATTAATTAGACAAAATGCACCACTTTTTGTGACAAACGATTAGAGAATTATTCAAATGCGAGACATAGCTGAGACCGAAGTAGGACGTTTTGGCGCCGCCGTTTTGGCGCGAAATACATTATGTACATTTATTGTATTATTTCTTTAAAAGGAATTCTGCATATCTATGTTTTGCATGAGTGTTTGTGTTAAGACATATATTCACGTACAGTTTGTGTCTGCTATTTTTAGTATTTAAGTTTGTTATTTAATTATTGTTAAATCTCTAATATTACACAACTCCAGGCCACTGGCGGATCCAGGGGGGGGGGGGCGTTAGGGGCGATCGCCTCCCCCACTCGGCCGACTCCCCCCCCCCCCCGGAGTGGGGAAGCGGGCGAATTTTATTATAGAATTTACACAATTTGTATACGAATTTATTACTTATGTTAAAAATAAATACTAATTATTTATATTTCAACCTATTTTTAGATTATTTCGCCCCCCCTCTAGTATGTTGGCCGATTGGTGGGGTCGGGAGGGGGCGATGGTATCAATCCCCCCCCCCATACACTTTCGAGTGAGGAAGGCGGTCCAATTTTTTTGTAGAAATCAAAGCTTGCTAATAGAATCAATGTAATATCTATATAGTGTAGACTTGTTATTGATTTTTTAACCGATCTTTATATTATGTCGTTCCCTGTTTGCCGATTGGTGGTGGGCGGGGGGGAGGGGCGAATACCTCTACTGCCCTTCCCACCTAAACCCTTTGAGTGGGGGGGGGGTCCGTTTTTATGGAGAAATCATAGTTTGTGAACAAAATTAGTTGAATTAATATATACATTTTATATTATGTCGCTCCCTTTCTGGTATTTTGGCCGATTCGGTGGGGTAAGGAGGGGGCGATTGCATGTACTGCCCTCCCCACTATAGCCCCCTGAGTGCTGGGGGGGCGGTCCTATTTTTGTGGAGAATCATAGTTTGTGAACAAAATTAGTTGAATTAATATATACATTTTATATTATGTCGCTCCCTTTCTGGTATTTTGGCCGATTCGGTGGGGTGGTGGGGGGGGCAATTGCATGTACTGCCATCCCCACTCTAGCCCTCTGAATGCTGGGGGGGGGCCGGTCCTATTTTTGTGGAGAATCATAGTTTGTGAACAAAATTAGTTGAATATCTATATAATATAAACTACGTATTGATATGTGACCCATTGTATATTATGTCATACCACACTCTAATCTCAAATAGTATCATTAGTAAATTTAAATGAAAAAGGGTTGTACCAGGAGGGAGGGGCGATACATGCAATCGCATTTCCCCCATCATAATTTATATATACTATAAATTAAATTCTTATATCGAGTCGCCCCACCCCTATTCGTTAATGCCAAATGCAATCTTTAGCAGAAATTATTAAAGGAGCGAGGATTAATCGTTTTCACTCTACCGCTCCTACCATTTCCAGACAGAGTTTATTTAATTTCACATGAATTTATCATAATTATTTTAAGTAAGACTTTGCATTGAAAAAGTTAGAATTCAAACGAAATTTTTCAGTATTAGAGCCATGATTGAGATGAGTTATAAACTCAAATAATGTTTTCATAGTCGCCTTTTACCAACCTTTACTCAATCTGATATTTTTCTAGTTAAATAAATTTGGGACTATAATTCACAATTTATACTTAAATCTTATTGAATACTATTTATTGAATATTTTTTTTTTCGGCGGCGATCCCCAAAGGCAAAATCTAAATATGTGGGGTATCTTATCTTTTCAAGGAACAAATCGGTTTTATTTGCAATGTATTAAGGGCCTATAAATTCATATTAAAATAATTTTCAAGTACAACATTATTAAAAAGGTCCTTTTTTAATAGTATGAATAATGAGTCTCGATCTCCATTGATGAATAATGAGCTGTAGATGTCAGGAGAATACGTTTCTGCAGTGAAAAAAGAAGAAAACGCTTTTGGCGTCGGGTCTTCGCCCCGAAATCCATTGATGAATAATGAGCTGTAGAAGTCAGGAGAAGGCCCTTCTGCAATGAAGAATGCAAGAAAACGCTTTTGGCGTCGGGGCTTCGCCCCGAAATCCATTGATGAATAAAGAGCTGTACTTGTCAGGAGAATGCGTTTCTGCAGTGAAAAAAAGCAAGAACCCCACAAGAGAACCTTATAGCGCTGCCCCAGTTGTTTTGTTTTTCGCTGAAGGTTGAGAAATGCTGCTTTTTTATAATTCTAATATATATATATATATATATATATATATATATATATATATATATATATATATATATATATATATATGTATGTATGCATATGTGTGTGTGTGTGTGTGTATGTGTGTGTGTACGCACGTTTATGCATAGGGTTAGGGTTTACTGGGCGTTAGGGTTAGGGTTTGGAAAAAATCGCCCCCCCCCACTTCAAAGTTCTGGATCCGCTAGTGCTCCAGGCTGCCATCCATACCTTACAGTATGCATACATGAAATTGTCAAAATTATTAAGTTATTAAGACTTTTTTTCGTGGGAGCGGGGGAGGGGGAGAGTAGAATATGTAAATTCTGTTTGTCTCGGTATAAAATAGTGAAAAATTCTGTTTGTTATAAATTTTTAAACACATTTTAAAGCGAAAAACATTAGCTTTCGTACATTATATATGTTATTTGAGTAATTATTTGTATATCTGCTCCTAAAACCTTTTTTTTATGTGAACTATAACAAGTCCATTAATCAATGTGACTTAACATTTATTGCATGTAAATGTGTGTTTGTGTTTCACATCATATTCTTGAATAAAAATTTTGGCTTTGTGTATATGTGTTTATTTTATTTCAAAAATGTTTTGGTTAAAGGTTTTACATTAAAATTAAAAACAAAAAAAAATATGAAACGATCATAGACAACAAATGGATGCCATTATTTGTTGACATTAACATAGGAGTGAAATTTCCCAGAAGAGAGGGGGCGGGATAGGTGTCACATTAAATGACCAGTCCCAAGGCCAGACGCATGACGCCAACGACCAGTGCTCGGTGCTGGTCTTGTCTTCATTTGTTTAACTCTACCTGCGTCAATGCGAGATGTGTCACCCAAATCACCCTACCCTATTTCTCAAAATATATCTTTTTAAAGTATCTTCGTGTCGTGAATTTGTTTACATTTGTATATTCACGTTAGAGTTTGTACTGACCACATTCCGTGTCTTGATCTTTACTATGTGTTGAGTTATTGTCGCCATTCAGCTAATAGAGCTTTAGATGTTAACATAGTTTTTTGTTATATTAAAGTGTGACACTTAGCTAGTTCGTATATATACACTAATGTCAAATTTTTAAAAATGTCTTTTGGAAAGAAATCCAAAAATGCCATAAAGTGTGATTAGGAATCTGACTTATTATAGGCCTATATTCATAAAATAAGCAAAACCTTTATAATAAAAAAAAACCAATTCGCTGAACGGTGTTAGAATTCCTACTATACATACAATATTATGGTAGAGTGAAATAAACATTGTTATAAATGCTACGTGCTTATTAAATGATTGTCAATTTATATCTCGCGCCAAAACGTCCCCATCACCAAAACGGCTCGCGTCAAAACGGCGTAGCCAAAACGGCAGCGCCAATACGTCAGGTATCGAGCTGAGACAGGTATTAAATCTGCTCTGCATATTTGTTTTGTGATTTCTGTGTCAATTTTCTTTTTAAAATATTCATTAAGTTGGTTTCTTTTTTAATTATTGAAGTACGGCCTCAATAATTTATTCATTTATCCAGAATGTCTTAAATAATCATTCTTTAAACTTTTAATATGGATTACAAAATGCAGAATCTGTATTGGCTTTTGCGAATATTCTGGATACATAACCTGCATAAAAACAGGTGACCTTCACATCATCTGCCCTATAGACCACAAGGTCTGAAAGGGGAACTTTACTTTTTACTTTTAAGCTGCATAGAGAGGTGGGTAACTGATGCAATGGCGACAACGTTTCGATCAGAACCAATTCCAATAATCCATAGTTGCAAAGCGCCTAAAGGGGGACATATAATTAGTTTCCTATCTGTTAGTAGATTTAAGTATCACTATGTAGAAACATAGCCTTAGACCGCACTAGTTGGAGAGAGACGGTGACCAAGAAAGCTATGGACAGCGAGAAAACATGGGCCTCGACCCTTGAAGAAAAGCGTGCCACACGGAAAATGGCCAGCTCCTCTACCACCAAAGCGAAAGCTACCTTGACATGCAATATATGTGGACGGGAGTGTCTCTCCAAAATAGGGCTCCACAGCCATATGAAAAAGTGTTCGATATGAACCATAGTCGTTTCACTACTGAAGGAGGCCAATGATGATGATGACGATGATGTAGAAACATCTAGAAATATATATTTCAGTGAGATGTTAAGTCGCTGTAATGTTATGAAAGAATCGCTCTCTTATGTTCAACTTTTGTTAAATGGACTATTTTTGTGCATAGAAACGACAACCTCCCTAATTTATACTTAGTCTTATAATTTATACTTAGTCTTATAAAAGCCAAGTTTGTTATTTACATTTATTTAAAGCAATCTTTGTTCTAACAAAAACAATCCTTTTGTGAACTGCATTAATACAAATGTTATATGGTCTGTGACTCACAACTGAAATATTTGTTTTATCAGGATCGCCATATAATCGACTTGGATGATCATGTGTTCTAGCAGGTGGTCTAAAAAATTGTGTCTCCAAAACGAGCTTGTCCACTGCCCTAAAATGATATGTAAAATTAGCTGTACCTTAAATTGAAGCTTTTTATTTAAGTACAAATATTAAGTACAAAGATTTGTATTCTAATTCTACGAGCCGACCCGCAGCGTAGCATACGTCCCCCACTCTTTTCTTTTCTAAGCCTCGCTCATTGTCACTGCAAAACATACGTGGGGGTAACTCTAGTCCGACTTTTAGAAATAAAAGAGTTATCTTTCCATGGCTTTTTCATCGCGGTGTACGTCATGGTTGAACCACGAAGAGAATTATATATAACCTATAGGTTATGGGGTGACCGGTCATTTCATCACCGGTCACTTCATCTTCGGTCATTTCATCCTTGGTCTTTTCATCCTTGGACTTTTCATTCCCGGTCACTTCATCCCCGGTCATTTAATCCTTGGCCTTTTCATCCCAGGTCATTTCATCCCCAGTCACTTCATCCCCGGTCTTTTCATCCTTGGTCTTTTCATTCCCGATCATTTCATAACCGGTCACTTTATCCCCGGTCACTTCATCTTTGGTCTTTTCATTCCTGATCATTTCATCCCCGGTAACTTCATCCCCGGTCATTTCATCCCAGGTCATTTCATCCTTGGTCTTTTCAACCTTGGTCTTTTCATCCTTGGTCTTTTTATCCCCTGTCATTTAATCCTTGGTCATTTCATCCCCGTCTTTTTATACTTGGTCTTTCATCCCCTGTCATTTCATCCTTGGTCTTTTCATCCTTGGTCTTTTCATCCCTGGTCATTTCATCCCCTGTCATTTCATCCCCGGTCATTTCATCCTTGGTCTTTCATCCCCAGTCATTTCATCCCCGGTCATTTCATCCCCGGTCATTTCATCCCCGGTCATTTCATCCTTGGTCTTTTCATTCTTGGTCTTTTCATCACCGGTCACTTTATCCCCGATCACATCATCCTTGGTCTTTTCATTCCCAATCATTTCATCTCCGGTAACATCATCCCCGGTCATTTCACCCCCTGTCATTTCATCCTTGGTCATTTCATACTTGGTCTTTTCATCCTTGGTCTTTTTATCCCCTGTCATTTCATCCTTGGTTATTTCATCCCCGGTCAATTCATCCCTGGTCTTTTAATCCTTGGTCTTTTCATCCCCGGTCTTTTCATCCTTGGTATTTCATCCCCGGTCATTTCATCCTTGGTCTTTTCATTCTTGGTCTTTTCATCCCTGGTCATTTCATCCCTGGTCATTTCATCCCCGGTCATTTCATCCCCGGTCATTTCATCCTTGGTTTTTCATCCTCGGTCATTTCATCCTTGGTCTTTTCATTTCATCCCCGGTCATTTCATCCTTGGTCATTTCATCCTTGGTCTTTTCATTTCATCCCCGGTCATTTCATCCTCGGTCATTTCATCCTTGGTCTTTTCATTTCGTCCCCGGTCATTTCATCCCCCATTGAATATTTTGTTCTATATCTTATTGTTTAATTGTGCTGTTAAGGCTTTGACTTAAAGCTCTCCTTGCATGTAATATATAAGTAGTTTTTTGTAGAATGTTTTTGATATCTTTGACATGTTATTAATACGTTTATAGTGTTTCCCCTTCCACTTAACATTCTTGATGACAAATCTTATAATATATTGTAAATCTGGGTGTGTACTTAGCTATAGCGCTTCTGTTGGATGTGGGGAATGTCATATTATAATATTATCCTGCGCATGACGTAATGATCAAAGGCCAAGGTGTAGAGGAAGTAGTGGAAATCATTTAAGAGATGAGAACGATTAGAATACTTATGATCATGCCGCTGATAACTCCTGACGACCATCTTTCACTTAATTTTATTTTTCAATCGCTCTTTCTTGATAATAGGAGTGTCATTTTAGCTTTGAAATAGGTTTTATTTTTTTTAATAAAGGCTGACTTCACCCATCCTCAGGGTATCATGTCACCTATATAGGTTTTGCTTTTATTTCTTTGAAACATTCAAATCGATAACTGTGTTCTAGGCAAAGGGAATGACAAAACATTGTTCAGTAATAGGAATCGATGCATCGTCTTCTGTACTTACAATCAATAGCCTATCTATAGTATCTTACCTGTCTATCATATGTAGATGAACACAAAAACACTATTTTTTTTACACGACGTCTATATTTATAGATGTGAAATTTTTATAGTTTTAAATTGCAATATCAGGTGACCGAGCCTCGCTCGGATGAATAATTTGTTAAGCCCGAAGTCATTTTGGGAATATTTTTGTAATTACGAAAATGAACGATCGGATAAAGACTACTAATCTGAAGAGTTGTTTTAGTGTTCTGTTAGTTTTAAATGTAATTGTACATGGCGATTAAATATAAAGTCTCTTAAGTCCTCCTACAGTCTAGACAAACTACAGCTCACGTCCGTCTTATAGTTTTACAATCTATATTTTGAGTAAAACTATTGTAGTCCTACTATTATTGGCTTGGAAAAAAGTCTTTGCAGTGTAACTTCTCAGATGATTATTTCAGACATTTAAGTATGGAATAAGTATATTCATTTTGGCTTTAGTACGAAACATCAAGTGACGCAAATCACTACGTTATAGGGTAAAACAGGCACTTTGTGACAAAGTAAATTGCATTAGTATTCTTAAGAAACGTTTCCGTGGGGCACCCCTGTTACGCCGAACAATATGTTCTTCCCCCACACGGGATACGTGCCCTGCCCAGCCTGACTGCCGGACTATAAGAAGTTTATACCGTTATGCTCGTTACCCATACGGGATACGTGCCCTGCCCAGCTCAAATGTTTAATAAGGTCTATTGATCCTTTAAAACTCGTTCTTGTTTGCAAAGAAATATTTTAGTGTACTGCGGTAAGCCTAGTGACGTAAGCAGCGTTTTTCCCGTTTACGTCATGGAAAATTTTCATTCATAAAACATTCTAGCCAAAATTAATTTTTCGATAATGAGGCATTTTCAAACCGATATAACGGTCGACCTCGAGTTTTCCCGATGTGGCCAATGAGTTGAGAATTTTTTTCTCACTATTATGCACATACCTTGAAATTTTAAAGAAAATCGTTAGAGTCGTTTTTGAAATAAAATTTATATATATATATATATATATATATATATAAATATATATACATACATACAAGAATTGCTCGCTTAAGAGTATAGTATAGTATATATATATATATATATATATATATATATATATATATATATATATATATATATATATACATACATACATACATACAAGAATTGCTCGCTTAAGAGGATAGGATTTAATTTTATTCTTATCTAATGTGTCATACTTTTTGTCATGTATATAAAAATATTTTAAATATTGTTTTTTTTTTTAATTTTACAATTACTATTTGTTAGATAAAAAGAACAGCGGATGAAATGACCGGGGATGAAATGACCGGGATGAAGTGAGCGGGGACGAAATGACCCTGAACCAGACTATGGTTAATATTAAATGTATATAGAGGATACTAAGTGAAAATTAAGATTTTGTAATAGAAAATAAATTCGTCTTTGCATTTTATTCATTCTTTAGTAAGTACAGTTTCGCGATCAAAGTAACTTTTCGAGCCCTGCATGTAGCGAAGTCACCCAGTATTGAATCAAACTTTTGTTTCCTACATAGATCACGCTCAAGAGCAATAGCAAGTATTGTCAAATCGTTGAAATTTACCTCGTGAATTGTTGAGCTCAAGTAATTTAAAAAAAAAAACAACAATAATACAATTTCGTCTATTTTTCATGAGATTTCCATGTGCCCGTGGTAAATCAGAAGGCTGAGGGAAACTTGTAATACAAGTTATAATGGTTTTATTTAATAATGTACACCTAGAATTAGCTTGGGGCCTATGAAGGTGTTGGGCCCACTGCGGTCGCATAGGTTGCAGTGGCCCAAGACTGACCCTGATATAGATATACGCTGCATTCTCTTTTTAGCCTTTCTTAAAACAATAATTGAAGTGACATCGCTGTTGACATGTCAACACTTGACGTAACTTTCTTACAATTGTGTAAAAAGCTATTGTTTATTATAAAACTTAGGCGTGTTTATTGTATGCATTTAAATCTTCAACACCTTTTAGCCCACTAGTTTGTATTATTAACAAAAAAAAAAAATTTTTTAGGGAGGATTTCTCGCTAATGTAAATGCAATTACTTTACTCTTTATATGGCGACTGGATCTAAATACAAAGGGGTGAAAGATTCTAGCTTGGTGATATGCCAATAGATCCAATACTAGACGATTACATTTTATTCATTTAACTTTTTAAACATCAATATTCATCTAATCAGTGAAAACACGCTAGATTACGTACATTGATTTTGCTACCCGGTAGACACAATTCAAGATTAACTGACCTTAGAAGAGGAGATGAAAAAAAAACAACACTTAAGACCTTTGCAAGACTCACTGACTATACTGCATGTGGTTTTAGCTTGCTACTGTAGATTCGTAGACGTTACCGTACAGGAAAACCTATCCCTTAGACCGCCGCACTATGTGGAGGGAGATTGCGACCAAGAAAGTATGGACAGCGAAAAAACATTAGCCTCAAAAGTGAAAAGCGTGCCAAATTAGCACCGAAGCGACTGCCGACATAATTGAAACATATTTTGGCTGAAATGTCTCTCGCAAAAAAGTCTTTACAGTCAATTGAAAAATTACAGTAGTAATTACATTTAAAAACAAAAAAAAAATTTACCGACAAACTCCACCAAAATCAAAATCTATTTCTTTTTTAAAAAGATACTCTGTTCCTGACAAAGATACATACAAAAACAGTCTTTTTGATCCATTCTGAAAGTTTGACGACATAACCTGTAAAAGCAAATGAATGATTACGTTGTAGAACGTAGCCTTATGTCATCCTGTTCTATTATTTCATTATATCAACAGTCTTTTCCACAAAAGAACTAATAACTTTCAATAATTAGATCTTTGCTGTAAAGCTCTGACTCAGTCACAAAAGCCATTGCTTCCATAAGAAACAGTATAAAGCCAGGGAACACATTAACGGACGTAGGCGGTGTGCTAATGGGAGAATAATGAAATCAAGAAAAAGATATGCACAATAGAAAGGCAATTATTAAAACTCTTTTACAGCTAAACTTGTGTAATGGGTAATGTTGTACTAGTCCGTTTCGTTTCTTTGATTAAAAAGTTGAATCACAAATTGGGCTGGAAGTGCCTTTTTTCTTTATATATCTTTGTATTTTTCACTTTTATTTTTAAATTAAACTGACATTATGCTATAATTTTAAGTAAGCCTGATAGAGAAAACAATTCTGCACAAAAATACAGGTAGTTGGGATCAAACTCGATAGAGGCTATAAAAAGGAAAAGACCTGAAACTAGCGCGTGAAACTACACATTTACAGTACTTTATTTGATGAGTATTGTTATAAACCTGGTGGTGGCACAGATGGGGGTAGTGGTGTGAGTGTAGTCAGCCGACGCAAATCGCCCCAGGCCAGCGCTAGACAAGCGGTCAACCGTGACGAGTTACCACGGTCAGCCGAGACGAGTGTCAACATGAAGGTTCGAGTAGGATCGTCGTCGTGAACAGAGCTCAGGAGCGTCACGAAAGTTGTAGTCGTCTGACCACCTAGAAACGTCGAGCGGCGTTCTGTCCGGTTCTAGAAGGCCAGTAGGGACCCTATATAAAGAGCGGAGGTGTCGCAGTCAAGACGGCTCAGAGCCCGGTTCACTACATTCCGGTCGACTACAGCACAGTTCAACGGTGTGGTTCTGTACGGAGCATTACGACGGTTCAGTGCGGAGTACTGTCAAGTACAGTTGAGACGAACGGCGTCTTGATCTTGGTCTGTGATCGAGTCCGACACAACGAGCCCAAGTGTGTGAAGTCAGTCCCGAACTGTTGAACCCAGTGCAAGCCCGGAACGAGACGGAGAGGCCAGTGCAAGACTTAATACGGCGGAACGGTGTTATCGGAGAGATATTTGTTATGGCAGAGCTATTTGTACTGTTCTACGTGCTGCCAATTGTACAGTATTGGCTGTTATTTATGGACATTAAACCTTTACGTTATTTTGGAGCCCTGACTTGTCAAGTTCTTTAAGTTGGTGGTGTGTGGTGCAGTTTGCAGAGAGCCTGAATAGTGAGATTCGTAACAGTATTTTACTCAAGATCTGTGTTGTTTTTTAGGACTAGCTTATTTCAAGTACCCGGCATTTTTCGATACACAACTTCATACAGAAAATAATTGTGGAAAATTTTTTTTAGTGATTTAAACTTTAAATGATTACTTGAAAAGGTGTTACTCTAATCCAGTGGTGCTCAACCTTATTTGGTCGGCGGGCCATTTTAATTTCCGACATTCATGTCGCGGGCCACATCAACAAAAGAAAAAAAACAACAACAGGAAATAGACAATGAACCATTTTAATTAGAAACCATTGAATCTAGTACTTACATTGATTTAGAAAATTTATCGTACACCAACTTTTAAATATCCGGCTGCATAGATGAGACGCCAAGTCTGAGCACTGAACATAGAATTCTATATATTCTTCCGTGAGACTATTTTGTAATATGGGTGTCACCCGATTCATCATTGAAAAGATTTGTCCTCACAAATAAGTCACTGTGATCATTGTTAACTCTTGTTTTCGGAGATTTAGAAATGTTTCTGCAAGCAACACAGAGTAGAAATCCATTATCTGAATCACTTGAAATTTGTCAAGCAGATATGTTTAGCTTTTATTAAGTCAACCAGTTCAAGTTGCAGCTCTGTCTGGGTACTTAACACATTGGACGCAGATGAATTTTCCAAACCACGAACTTTGTTCAAACTGAACACCATCATCACATGGTCCAGTCTGAACACGATCATTATCACCCATACTTGTTGTTGAAACTTCAATGACAGGACTCTGCTAGTGGTGGTCCCATGCTCCTCATAACTACTAATTTCTCTGATTTCAAAACTGTTGTTTTTACCACGAAAAAATACCAATATTATGAGAGGGATCAGATATGTTCGTAAACTCGTCAGCGGCAATAGAAAACATTTTGAAATCTTGTTTGTCTGTTACATTTGACTGGAGGAAGATGTCTACCATTATCTTTTTCTCGCCTTGTATTGTCAAGAGAAAGCTTGACAACGTCAACAGGATTCTTCTATTTAGTAGGCCTACACAGTTCTTCCACCTCTGCTAGCAAACACTTTTTTATGCATTCGCCGTCGGAAAAAGGTTCTTTATGGTAAATGTTCTCATCAATCCTCCTTTTTAGGTGAAGTCTAGCAATCGCGTCTAAAAAAAATGCCCATTCATTTATTTATGTGTTTGGTTTCATAAAGCTGTTTATGTCCTTTAAAAGAGCCACTCTATCTTTATTATTCTTTATAAAACAAAATATGGTGGCTTATTATCGGTACTAATCTATTTACCCTAACGTAGAGAAAGATTTTTTTCAAACTTTTGTTTTAGGAGAGGGGATTTTCTACATTTTTTCCAACGTTTCGGAGGGCCGGATGAAGCCACTTCGCGGGCCGGATGTGGCCCGCGGGCCGTACTTTGGGCATCACTGCTCTAATCAATTTTGAATATTAGTTTGTTATGAATGTCACTGCCTATTTCGTGTCTGTTCTAGTTTCTTAAATTTTTCTTTAGTAATGGGGTCTTGTTTTCTCCTATTGGGTATACCTTATTTCTCCAAGCAACCTTTGTAAAATATTGGTCCTAAATAATGCTATGTTCATAAACAAAAGATCGCATGGCTGCATTATGATGAATGTACGTGTTAGTTCAATATATTTTATATTACTAGGTAACTAAAATTAACCGCATAAATAGACGTAAGTTTCATTTTTTTCTGTTAGACAAAGTCATATGGCAAATTTTTGTTTATATCCTTATTCTAAAAAGGAATAATAAATAGAATTATACAGTAAAAATAATCACTAAGTTTTTTTTATATATTTTTAATAGTTTTGAAAGTCTCACTGATAAGATTACAAAGAGATTTTGTGTTTTTGCAAATGTACACAAGGTAGACTATGAGTCAGTCCATCTCTTCTAATTATGCATTAAAAATAAGCACTAAGTTTTTCTTTTAATAGTTTTGAAAGTCTGAGTTTGTGTTTTTGCAGATGTACACAAGCTACACTATGGGTCAGTCCATCTCTTCTAATTGTTTAGAAATGAGTATAAAAATGTAGGATTTGATATTTTTAGCCTGAATTTAAGAAGTTACAAACTTCAAACAACTAATATATTGCCTCTTCCATAAAACTTTGTACTTCAAAAATAAATTTATCCAATGCTCGAGATCCTGCTTGTATACTTAGGCCCTATATAAATCGATCCGGTATCAATGTATTAAGTAGCAATAATCCCTCAAAAAAAAAAGTTAAATGAAAGAAGATTGAGATATACATATATTTTTGTGACGGTACGCACAGGTACGGGGTACCGGCACCTTTTTTTAATGTCGGAAAAATGATTACTTTTCTTGTACTTCAACGTTAATTGTTAATTTATTAGTAGTTGAAAGTTAGGCAATCTATCACTGAGTACCGGCACCTATTTTATTTTTTACACAAAAAAAGGACTTTATATACTTTCAGCCGACATGCCGTATTATTAACACCTCTATGTGAAAGTCTCAATCATCTAGAGTATTAGTCATTATTTTAGACTAGATTTAAGTAGAGTCTAGACCAGTGGTTCCCAAAACTATTTCGTCTCGTAGACCCCTTGTCATGCTTTCTGGTTTTCGGTAGACCCCTGCTTAACTTGTACATTTTTACAAAGTCATCAACATTTTTTTTTTTAAAATTTAAATTTAAACTAGCCTGACATTACCCGCGGCCTGCGGGTCTACGTTTGTGTTTACTAATCTAGTGGATTGGATGTAGATGTATGTTAAACGTAGCTAATGATCCTTTCAAGTTTTTTTCTCTTTCGATACGAAAATAAAATTAGTTTTGCGAAAATGGGTTTACCCTAAGCCGATACATTCATATCTATTAAAAACGAAAAGAGCGATAGCTTTGTTAAATGAATGGGATTATAAAGTAAACAATTAAACAAAATAATTTTTAGTACGCGATTCATGAATGAATATAGGCCTATCTCAACACGACTTCGCAGCTTTCGTAAACGAATGTAGTCTATATTAAAAATGCTTTAGAAAACCAAATTTGAATGTTTATTTAATCAAAACATGAAATGAATGGACTATAATTAGTATGTTCATGTGTTAAAGTATAAAACTATCTGTGCGAAGAGAAGTTTTATCATCTTAGAGTTGAATTAGAGTTTTAGATCTAGGGATGGGATTATAAAGTAAACAATTAAACGAATTAATATTTAGTAAGATTCATTACGGTAGGCCTATTATCTAATGAAAGAATGTTTGTCAGGAAATCTGCAGTCACAGATATAACGAACTAATTAATTTAAAAAATGCTTTTGAAACACAAAATTGAAGGTTAATTTTATTATATAATAAAATCAATGGATCTTCTTTTGTATTTTCATGTGTCAAAGTAAAAAACTATCTGCGCAAAGTGTATTTCTTAAAATTAGATCTAGGTCTAAATCCTTTCGATCTTTTGTCATGTCAACATTGTAGACATGGCCTAGATCCATAAAATACTATAGCTGTAATAGAGTCGGACAACTTTATTTTTTTTTAGGGTCTTAAGTTTGTTTTAGGGCTACAATACATACACTAAGGTCTAAGTTGGTACCCAAGAAACATTCCTGCCAAGTTTTATCAAGATTGGTCAAGCGGTTTTGATGTCTATAAGTAACATACATACACCTCACATTCTACTTTATAGTATAGATTTTAAATTTTTTAAATTTCTCTTATGCATCATTGTAAAAGTTTTCGTTAAGTACATTTTCTCGAGTATTTCTTGATCTTTCACGCGTGGCTCCTCCGGGACTATCGTCACTAACGGAAGAAGGATCGCCTTCTGTCGTCTAAACCAGCAAGCTTCGAGCAGGAAGGGATGATTAGCCTTAGCTTGCCACCCACCTAGCAGAAGGAAAACTGAATTCGAAACTCTGCTGCCTTGCAGCTAAACCCAAACATGGGAAAGGTTTCGGGGTCAAGCCTGAGAGAAAATGTGGAGCCGGCAGTCTGCACCACAGCGCTACACCCTGTCAGAGCCTGTGACGCCGATGATCCCAAATTGCATATGACGTTTGTAAAGAATTACATAAGAAGCTTTTAATTTTATAACTCATACCACCGATGTGCCCTTGAACTGTATTGTTGCGTAAAGAAATTCTTTTCATAATAGGTGTAGATTTGTGTAAAACAGGTTTTAAAACTACAATGGCTGGTAAAATCGCTGTTTTATCAATAGTGTTTTCCGCATTTTACTATAAGTAAAGAGATATTGTAAGACGCTCACAAACCATCATCTTCTCTAAAAGATGTCGTAAAGAGATTTTGTGGATCTATTCAGCACTTTATCTTTGAGTTTCGAAAGTTTTTCAACTCTTTATCTATTTTGTCAGGGTGGCATTATCTCAGATGATCCTCCAGCGTAATTGGTTTCATATCGTTGTAAAAAAAAAGGCAATTGGCAACCGCTTGTTTGTCAAGAAAGGAATGAATCCCAATTTTAAATAAAATCTACACATTTCTTTTTTTAGTTACATGCAGACAAAATTAAACTATTTTAAATAAGTATTGAAATTGAATACATAAATTTTTCGTTTAAATAGCAGGATGAATATTAAAAGGATTGACTAAGGTGCAAACCACACATTAATGTATGAAAGAATTAGTGTAATGATATGTAAAAATTAATGTAACGACCTGCTTACTGAAGTCTATTATCGTAAACCCCCCGTGGACATCTCATAGACCCCCAATTTTTTTCTTTTATATCGTAGACCCCTTGGAAGTCCTCATAGACCTACTTTGGGAATCACTGGTCTAGACCTAGATCTTGTAGGCCTATTACTATAAAAAATTAAAATAATCAGTCATTAGACATCATTCGCAATTTTATTATTTATTTACTAGGTCTGGGCATTGAAAAGTAAATCTATTAATAAACTATAATAGATCTAAGTCTAAGTACTAACTTATTAAATAAGTCATTGTAAGTAGAAGTATTATAATGAATATTGTATTGATCTAGATTGACTAGATTATATATAGAGATCTATAGACAGATCTCTAATCTAGTAGATTAAGTATAGAGTATAGTAAATGTATTACAGTATTATTAGATCTATGTCTTATGTCTATATCTAATAATCTGATAATTAATAAACTTTAGTCTTTGTTAATATCTAGACATTTTTCTAATAAAAACTGACTATAGGCATAGCATAGGCTAGACTCGGCAATCTAGTCTCAAGATAGAATCTATACTATTACTAGATCTATTCGATTTTTATATATTGTTATAAACCTGGTGGTGGCACAGATTGGAGAAGTGGTGTGAGTGTAGTGAGCCGACGCAAATCGCCCCAGCGCTAGGCGAGCTGTCAACCGTGATGAGTTACGACGGTCAGCCGAGACGAGTGTCAACACGACGGTTCGGGAAGGATCGACGTTGTGAACAGAGCTCAGGAGCGTCACGAGAGTTGTAGTCATCTGACCACCTAGAAACGTCGAGCGGCGTTCTGTCCGGTTCGAGAAGGCCAGTAGGGACTCTATATAAGAGCGTATGTGTCGCAGTCAAAGACGGTTGAGAAAAGGGGCTCAATACAGCACGGTTCACGAGAGGAGGTACACGACAGGGGTTCAGAACACGGTCGACTAGAGGACAGTTCAACGGTGTGGTTCTGTACGAGCATTACGACGGTTCAGTGCGGAGTACTGTCAAGTACAGTTGAGACGACTGGCGTCTTGATCTTGGACTGTGATCGAGTCCGACACAACGAGCCTAGTGTGTGAAGTCAGTCCTGAACTGTTGAACCCAGTGCAAGCCCGGAACGAGACGGAGAGGCCAGTGCAAGAGTTGATACGGCGGAACGGTGTTATCGGAGAGATATTTGTACAGTGTACGTGTTGCCAATTGTACAGTATTGGCTGTTTATTTAATCAACTATTAAAGTGTTACGTTACTTTGGAGCCCTGAGTTGTCAAGTTCTTTAAGTTGGTGGTGTATGGTGCAGTTTGCAGAGAGCCTGGATAGTGAAATTCGTTACAATATAGATCTAGACTAGATTTAGATTATAGATCTAAATATATTAATGGAGATATGATATGCGGTGTTAGCTAATAGCGTTGCACAAGAAACGAACTTGGGTTTTTCTAAACTTGGTACTTAGTAGTAAAACAGCACCTTCTTAAATAAATCGTAACTAGAAAACAAAAGCCTATATTTATTTTAGTATATATAGGTGTGTGGTTGTATATTATATAGCCTTTGTAAATTCTCCTATAGAGAAATGACTTTTGTAATTTCGTTTACTGAAAAATTGGGCTATTCGCCTCTGACACATATATAATTTTTATGTCCAGCAACAAAGCTCATTAAAGCATTACTTACATGTATAAAGGAACTAAAAGTAAACCTGTAATCTGTCAAACCAAAGTTGTCTAACAGTCTTATGCTTAAACCATCGAATCCTTTCTCAAGTAAAAATTGCTTGGCATTGGTTGCAAATTTATTTATTAAAGAATCGGAAGTTAAATATTTGAAAAATTCTGTGATACGAATGTCATCCATATCTGTAACTTCCAACAGAACTTTAAAATTGGCATTCCTTCCCTTGTAGAATGGTATTCTTTGCATGCTGATACGAGAGATAATAAAAGAAAATACGAAATCAAACCTGCAATAAATCTCTACAAGAGTTTTTTTTAATTAAAAAAACAACAACAATGAAATTAATGTTCAGTCTAAAAATAAGTGACCAGTCTCAAATAAGACATAACCTAGACGCAAGCCTAAAAAAACTTAGTGTCCTGTCTAAACAAAAAAATGTAACCTAATACCCAGTATTTTAAAAAAATATAGAACTAAGTGCCAAGTCTAAAAAAAAACCATAGATCTTAGAGTCGAGTCTGAATAAAAATATAGAACTTAGTGGTCAGTTAAAAAAAAAATAGCATGACATTCTTATTTACTTTATTTTTGTCACATAAAGCGCCGTGAAAAGGTCTCCAGACTATTTTCCCCAGCTCTCCCCTTCTCTTAGCACAAACCGCAAACCACTTTTGCTACTCACCAGTTTACCCATCTGGACAAGCCTCCATTATTATATTCAAGTTTCATGTCTATCAACCTTGTTGGCTTTATCGCAAGGGAGAGACGATTTGAGCTCCTTCTACCTTGAAAGCGACCAGACTATCCCCTTCTAGACCATGAGCGCACGTCACGCTTGACCTCTGGCCAGGTGTTCTCATTAGTGAATAAGTATGAGGAGGTAACTTGAATGGATGTCACATTGTCTAACTTGACCTATCACATGATCAATCACATGCCTTCCTGCCCAATCTCTATTTCCTGGCAAGCTGCATTTAAAGGGAGATAACTCAGAAAATCTTATTTGGTTGGCCTTTTAAAATTGTTAGGGTAGCAGTTATTGACATTCTCAAATAAATGATGCTAAAAATGGTTGCCTTGGTTAGGGCGGCCATATTTTTTATTGTATAGTATTTATCTTTACCCTCCCAACCATTGTTATCCATTTCCTATACTTGTTATTACATTAAATATTTATATCTTTCGTATCTAGTATATAGATCACATTCAAAGACCGCATCACAAACCAAGAGGCTAGAGACAGGGTTACTGCAGCGATCGGACCCCATGATGACCTGCTAACAGTCGTAAAAAACGCAAGCTTAAAATCTATGGCCATATTACAAGATCTATGGGGCTCGCAAAGACCTTCCTTCTGGGAACAGTACCAGGAAAAAGAAGAAGAGGCAGACAAAGAAAGCGATGGGAGGACAACATAAAAGAATGGACAGGCATACCATTTAAAGAGGTTCTAAACAAGACTAAAGACAAGAGAAATGGAGAGAGACTTGGTGCACCGTCTAAAAAAAACTCCCATAGAACTTAGTGTCCAGTCTATAAAAAACATAGAACTTAGTATCCAGTCTATAAAAAACATGAACTTATTTTTCGATCTATAAAAAAAACAATATAGTGTACAGTCTATAAAAAACAGAACTTAGTGTCCAGTCTATAAAAAAACATAGAACGTAGTGTCCAGTCTATAAAAAACAGAACTTAGTGTCCAGTCTATAAAAAACAGAACTTAGTGTCCAGTCTATAAAAAAATAGAACGTAGTGTCCAGTCTATAAAAAAAAACATAGAACTATGTGTCCAGTCTGTAAAATAAAATAAGATAATAAATAAGCACATTACTACTTATTAATCTGCGGGTGAATATCAAGTCTCGGACTCCCATAAGGCAAGATAATACTGTAGCCAATAATCAGGTAGTCACATAAACTTGGGTCAACATTGTCTGGTTGAAAAGAAACCCTGGCACTTTTAGATACACGCAAATAGCAATGTGTCTGACAGCCACCTTGAGAAACAAAAGCATTACATAAATTATTAAATAAAACTGATACCAAGTAATAAATGAAAACACAATATTATGCATTTCTTTTAAGAAGTCCAAGCATCTAAGTATTCCAAAATTCCAAATAAACCTAGTAGTCCAGATATTCCAGCAGATTCCCTTCATGTTTCAGTAGTCTAAGCAGTTCCAGTAGCCCTATAGAGCTAGTAGTTCTTGTAGTCCCAGTAGATCAGCCGTTATAGTAGTCCAGCAGTCTAAAAACTAAAAAAAAAAATCTGGTAGTGCAGAAGTCCTAATAATAAAAATAATAATAATATTTCTTAATAGTTCCAATATTTCTATAATGCTAGTAGTCACAGAGGTCCGAGGAACCAAGTATTCAATGTACACCTTGTAGTCTAGATACTCCTCTAGCAGTCATAGCATGCCTAGTACTTCCAGTCATCCAGCAATTCTATTACACCTAGTGGTCAAAGTAGTCCTATTCAACAGTCCTAGTAGTTCGTGTAGTCTAGTAGTCCTAGTTGTTCAGAATACATCTGCACTAGTATTCTCAATAGTCCTAATATTCCAACAATCTTTGTATTTCTAGAAGTCGCAGTAGTCAGGCGGTCCTAGTATTCCAATTGGTCAAAAAGTCCAGAACTCCAAGTATACATAATAGTCCCAGCTGCCTTTTCCTTATAGCTGCATGAGTTCTACTTTTCCCTCTAGCTCTAGTATTTCAAGTAAAGTAATTATTTTAGAGATTTTAGTAGTCCTACTAGTTCTAATAGATTAGCAGTCCTAGTAGTTGCCGTAGTACTAGACTAACTAGAGGTTTTAGTGTTCCAGCATTTCTAGTTTTCTTAGAGTTAAAATAATTGTAAAATGTTTGACATGTTTCTGATGTTCTTTCAGAGTTGAAGATAATCTACATCCTAATCACCATCGAGACAACCAAACGACAGTCCAGCGTGCATACCACATGACCAGACATGAAGTCCAGTAGTACTAGATGTCCCTATAGTCCATTTAGAAATCTTTGCTTCACACATTTTATTCCAACATTTAAACATGTTCGCAATTCATTTAGTAAACCTCTTATAATTTTAAGTAGTCTGTCTTATTGTCTTTCTGTCAATCTATCTCGCTTGGATCTAAACAAATTACAGCCATTTGGAATGTTATTCTAAGACCTTTTAAATCTCTTTGTAATTATTCACTTTGTCCCGATTGAATTATTCCTTTTGCTCATTTGTATTTCACTATCCTGTTATGATTAAACTTCAATAACTTTTTGTTTGTTATCAGAAAAGGCTTTATTTTGGTATTGAATGCATGCTGTTTTTACACAACACAAATTAAAGTTAATGAATCTAAAAATCATTAAATTTTAAATAATAACAATAATAATCTTTATTGTCCGTGAGGAAATTTGTCTATCAAATTGTTTCTATTTGATGATTTGATTGCCAGGGGTACAAAAGAGTGTTTATGTCTGTTTGTCTTTGCTATCGGTGTCTTGTATCTCTTTTGTGATGGTAAAATCACAAAATCCTGACCCAAAGGGTGATTTTTTATTTCTAGAATCGTTTTTGCTTTTTTATGGATGTTCGTCTCAAACAGCTGCCCAAATAGGGTTTGTTTTTACCAATGACTTTACCAGCAGCATTTAGGATTTTATGGAGTTTTTTTTTTATTTCTAATGCTCAGGTTGTCATACCAGGGTGTCATATTAAAACTTAAAATATTGCAGATGTGAGCGTGATAAAACACAGCCAAAGCCTTTTCACAAACATTGAACGAGGACAGTGTTCTCAGTAATCGCAATCTTTGCTGCGCTTTTTTGCTGATATAATCAGTATTTGCAATAAAATTTAATTTGTTGTCAAGGATAGTGCCAAGGTATTTAAAAGTTTGCATTATTTCAATAGTTTCTCCAGCTACAGAAACGATTTCATTTTCTTTCTTTTCCCTATGAAAATCAATTATCATTTCTTTTGTTTTTTTGACATTTAATAATAAAAAAATATCTTTACAGTACTTTTCAATGTGTTCTATTTCTCTGAAATACTCATTTACATCTGAGCTCTCTGAGAGCAGGGCAAGAAGAGCCACATCATCAGCGAATTTGGTGAAGGAGCAAAAAGGACCATCGGATTGAAAATCATTGGTGTACAAAGTGAACCACAATGGCGATGTCACAGCCCCCTGGTGCGCCCCTGTGCTACCTATTCGTGCATTTGATATTACTTTGTTCACCCTAACCCTCTGAGGTCTTTGTGTCAAAAATTCATTACCCCATAGTATTATATATTCAATGCTTTTATTTTTTAATAAGTAAATGAAGTTGTATGGTATTAAAAGCTGATGAGAAATCAATAAAGAACAATCTTACATAAGTGTTAGATAAATCCAGATGTTTGTAGATACAATTTAAAATATTTAGGATGGCATCGTCTACACCTTTTGGTAAGCTAATAGTAAAGGGTCCAACTTACTATTCAGAAGTAACATTTGAACCAGTTTTTCTAAACATTTAGACACAATGGAAGTAAGTGAAACAGGTCTAAAGTCATTCATTTCCTTTGGTTTGGAAACCTTTGGCACAGGTACAATTATGGACAACTTCCTCACAGATGGTATCTCCTGGTTTAATAATGAAGTGGAGAAAATCCCTAGGAAAGGTTCAGCTAGTTGTTCAGCAGATTTTTTTAAGATTCGCCCTTGTATACCATCATGCCCAGCAGCTTTCATTGGGTTGACGTTTTTGAAAATGTTGCAGACTTGGTCTTTAGGGGTCAATTCAACGTTAGCATCGTCAATTAGGAGAGAAAGAATTAAATTAGGGAACCTTAAAGCTGCTAAAGAAACGTACAATATATGAGAATATTCACTTTGAGGCAAGCCTCCACATTAGTGTTATATATAGTGCACGTTGTACTTGCTTGTTGAGCATTCGCTAACTTATTTTATATTGAATGTTTAAAGTATTTTTTAACTTCATTGACAATAATTTAGAAGCCCGTAAAATTTCATTACAATTTTAAATACTTTATTATAAAATTAGCAATTAGAAAATGTAAATACATACTCTGAGTCAAATGTATCCAACCTAATAGAATGGCGATAAAGACAGGAATTTTCATCTAACAAAGAAATGAACAAAAACATGGGTGCTATATTCATTAAATAAATTTCTGTTTTCTTACAATATAACCTTTTTCTGATGCATTTATCTTTAATTCACTACTGAAATTGTTAACATTGCGCTCTGTAACTATGACCATTTGCTAGTGATAAGGAAGGTAAAACTACTCTTTAAGAAGACTTCTACTTCTAGGCTACCAAGAACTAAGCGAATAAACGTTAATCATGTTGGTGATCCAGAGAAATCTGCACGTTTTGGGGAGTGTAACAGTTCATTTTGGCATGTTTGTGACTAATATTGTGTTAGCCGTGCCATGAGCAGAGGAGAAAAACTCTGAACTCTGTGGAGGATGTAGAAGTTTTTGGCGGTCGTATCTGAAGTCGACTCAGTAGAGAGAGGACTTATAAGACATATTGCATTTTAAGACATAACGTATTTTAGTGACTATTTTCAAAATTTTTTTGGGGCAGTGGCATATTGCTGGATATTATTACTCTTCTTGATTCATAATGTTCATTAAACTACATTTTGTAGAACGACTATGGGTCATTTCGTAGAACTTTTATGATTCATCACGCAGAACGTATATGGTTAATTTTGTAGAACGAATATAGGTCACCTCGTGGAATCATTATTGTTTATCTCGTAGAATGACTGTAGTTTACCTCTTTAAAAAGTTGATACTTTAAGTATACGAACTACGGTTCATCTTCTTATTAATAATAAATAATTACCTAGAGCTGCTATGGTACATTTCGTAGAACGATTATGGTTCATGTCGAAGAACAATTATGGTTAATCTCGTAGAAGGATTAATGTTCAACTCGTAGATCGATGAAGGTTCATTATGTATAACGACTATGGTTCATCTTTAAGAATGACCACGGTTTAGCTACTACTATTTATCTAGTAGAAGAATTATGGTTCATCTCGTTCAAAGACAGTGGATTATCTCATAGAGCAATTTTTCATGTGACTGTAAAACACTTTTCAAGGGGTATCTTGCCTATAAAAAGGAAGAGGATTGATTGTAAAGCTAGCTACCTCGCTTCACTTAACAATTGCTACAGAAACCGCGAATAAATCAAACCAACTAGAACTTGTCCAGAAAGGTTCCTTTTCGAAAGAGTCTATGAGCTGTACAAATGAAAGCCCTCTGGAAGCTAGCACACCGACAAACCTTCTGGCGACCAAGACCTCAACCAGGGTAGGGACCTGGAACATCAGAACCCTCTAATATAGTGTAATCGATGTGGCAATGAAGTTATCCCTTGTGACTAGTCGGATTAAAGTATTGGCCGTTATAGGTGTCTAGGGGATTTATGGTTTGAGAATCCACACTTGCACATATAAACTACAAGCACAGCGTTATAATGCAGGCAACAAATACTATATTTAGACGCAAAATTATGTACAGTTTATTATACAAAGGATAATTAAAAGGTAAAATGCTGTACAGTTGCTAGGATGGGATCTAGCGTATTTACATGTAGGAGACTATCATCATCAGATATTAGAACCAAGTGGTCTGAGTGTCATTAGGCTGGTTGCTTAGCTTTTGGTCCGGTGCTGCACTGATGAGACGGGTGTGGCTGGTACTGATGTTGTCTGCTGGTGGGCTGGCGTAGTGGATCCAGGCTCCGGTTGCAGTCCAACTTGTATGGTTGCATAGCTAAGCTGCGTCTACCAATCAGTCAAGCCAGTGACGAGTCTGTGACTAGCGTTGTTACTTGGACTCTTGAAGGATGAGTAGGACTGATGTCTACAGATCTGGTGCCAGCAAATCTGTTATCATCTTTAGGTTGCTAAGATTTCAGGCAGATGTTGCCTATAGATAAAAGCTGCAACGATATGATGTATGCGTTGGTTTAGCCATAATGATAACACTGGGAGGTAGATGCCTTTCCGTGAAGGACATCTTCAGACTGATGTATAGAAACTATAAGCAAGTTTCATAAATATCAAAGGGAACTAACAAATGAATATAGTGTACCATCAAGGAAGATAACAATAATAATGGGGACTCCCATAAAGGGAAATAACAAACAGTAATAAGTGATATATGATAAGTAATACAAGTGATGTCCACCCGTCACGGTGAATAGCAAGTACATACACCGCTTAGATAAATGAGATGAAAGGGAAAGGGAGATCAACGACTGATACTCGCCCATGCTCTCACATAAGTAAACATAGAGCATCAGTAAATACATACTTAGTGATAAGACATGTTTACAGAAACGTGCTAATAATTCCCTGCCAAGGAATTAATCAATGATAATATATTGAAGGCTCGTGCTGAGCGTTAATATATCTGCGATAAATTGATAATAGTTAAAGAGCTAAATACATCTAGTAAGAATTGATAATAAATTCTAGTCCAGATGGCTTGAACATTTAGCCACAAAAGTAATTATATAAAATATAAGTGTACAGTAATCTACTTACATTATCCATGATAAGAAAGCACAAATATGTACACAAATAATGTAGTAATAAATGCAAAAATATATAGATACATTACTAAGTAAAATGGTTCTCAAACACTTTACTAAGTCACATACCACCAATCCAAAGTGAAATAAGGGAATGAAAATAGTCCAGAGCTCAAGCAAGAGATAGATGTGCTCCCTGTCAGCTCTCCAGCGAGAATGAGATCGGACGATGAAGTCTTGTCCATATACACGTGGTGAGGGGGGTGAGGCGGGAGATAAGTGCAAAGGTGGTCTCGACTATTCGGCGTCTTTGACAAAGGGGTCCACGCTTGACTGTGACAAGAGTTTCCGGGAGATAGACATTGCGCGAAGGCTCGAGTTGAAAGTCCAGGAAATCAGCCCAGGTGGTCAGGTGGGTTATGAAGGGGAGATTATCAGAGCTCGGCAAAATCAAGGGAGATTATACCTTGATAATGGCTAGTGCTCGACGAACAGCGTTGCCCGAGGCGTTGAGTTGAATGGGTACTTTGAAGTGACCAGCCGCTCCCGGAAAGGGGGGGGGTCAACGGATGTTTTCCAAGATAGATGGAGTCTAGTGTGGCACGTGTCAAAGTGGGGATAGTAAATGTGACATCGATGCCGAAGGAGGTGGGGTTGGATTGGAGGGGTGGTGGCTGTGTTTTAGCGCTTGATCGCTAAATTAGTAAAATTGATGATTTATAGCGTGCAAATAAATTAATTAAATGCTTAGACCTGAGTGATACCTTCAGTGAGCTAAAACGGTTCGTCACATCCCTACACTTTATATATGTTAATTTGAGTGAACATTTTCTTAAGCAATGCAGGCTGAGACGTGTAAGCTAATCAGTTTGTAGCATAAAAATAGTATTGACAGGGAGGAAGTCTTATTTCATTAGTACTGTCTGTGATAGCGGGGCATTGAAAAAGTGCATAAAAATAAATGTATATTAACTTTAAAAAAAAAAATAAAGCAGAGTTAAAAACGGATATTGACGGCTATTCTTCAGTTTTTAGTTTGCAGCCCCCAAAATTGATTTTTTAATCCACAGTCTTCGAGTTCAATGTAATATATATTTAAAACTTTCTCGAGTGTTTTTTTATAGTCCCAACATTTCTCCATATCTTTCTCTTCTTTGTTTCTAAAGTACCGTCTTGAACATATTCTATTTAGAATAGTAACCTTTTTTAAAATGTAATCTAAGAGGAAATTACTTTAATTTGGAATTTTTGTCTTCAAGGCGATTTCAAAAGAAAGTTTTCATCCTACCTTTACGCCAAAGAAAAGTTTAACGTCTTTAAAACAACACTTGTCATGCTCTTCAACGTCTAATACTTATAATAAAAGCAAATGAAATGAATCAAATGAAGATTACAGATTACAGCAATGATTATAAAAGACGGGGATAGTTGGGATGAAATTTGTGCTATCGATTATAGAAATGATAATTATCGACTAGGAAATGTTAGAAGGAAAATAAATATAATCGAATATAACATTTACACTTGTCTTGAGTCTCGGAAAAAAAAAGCACCTGATAAACTATAAATACTTATATCATAACAAAGCCATTAATTGTATAATTTGATAGTGTGTAGGATTAATATTCTTAATTAAGCGCCTGATGGTTAGCTCAATACAGAGACATAAGCGTAATTACGACATGATTAGAATGATTTATTTGAATTCAATATAAGCTTTAGGTACGTTCTATAATGGAATCTGTTAAAAAATTATGAGTTTTCTAGTTAACTTAATAGGCTTATAATTATTAATTAAAATAATGTCACGTATGTTATGCAGGCAATAGTGTTGTTAGGGATTTGGGGGCCAGGAGTGGATTGACATTTTTAGGGGCCCCTGCATTTTGACATTCAACATCATGTCATGAGATAATAGACTTAATAAATATATAACTTAATAAATAATATGTAAAACTTATATAGTTTTTACAAAGCTTATATTAACTCAACTCCGTCTGTCTGTCTGTCTGGGAGGATTCTTTTCCTCGTTTTTTCTCCCACTTCCCATTCTCGAGTCTATTTGAAAATGTGCACAAATATTAATTGTCAATGCCAATAATTGATTAATAAAAAAAAATAGCTAATTAGCTTATTAATTTGGGGCCATTAGTTGGAGAAAAGTAAAAAGAGGTTGGTCGTTGCGCTGGCCCCACGACACCCTCATTAACCTTGGGCCACAGAAACGGGTGGCCTTTACATCAACTGCCTTTTATATAGATAGCAAGTTCTGAACGGGAAACGTTACTTTATTAATTAGTGGTAGTTTTGTTTATAGTTTTGAGCAATTTTAATCATTGTGCTACATAAAAGTTTTGTTTTAAAGAAGAAGTGCTTGTTTTGTGTTTGTATAAACTAAATAAATGTTTCAGTTACAAATTTAAATTTTAGAAAATCTCCAATTAATGTATTTGTAATTTATAGTTGAGGATCATCTCATCCGTCCCTTGACTTTCGCCGTGGGTGTGCTGTTGCAGTTCGCGTCACCAAATCCTTTGACTTTTCCCTATCAGCAGCTATTCTGAGCAGAATAGCAAGAGACAGGCCGGTCCATTCATTTATGCTATCCAGTAGCTTTTATTTGGGCCACCTTTTAATCGAGCTTCCTCCACTGAACCTCGAAGAGTTACTTTTTGATGGTGAGTCATGTCTTACAATAGGACCAAAGCAGCTCAGCTTTCGTCTCTTCACAGTATTAAGTGTGTTGACTTGTAAAATTATGTCTTCTCTTCCTGGTATCTGATACTCAGCATTAGTCTGTAGCATTTACTCTCAAAGACTTTAGGATTGTTTTTTTTTTAGTCTAGGCTTTCAGTGTCAAAACATTCACAACCATGTAACAGTATACAAAACCACAATGAGAGAATACAGTTTTATGTTTAATAGGAAGCTGATGTTACACTTTCAGATATTCATCAATTTGTTATTAGCAGCGGATACTATTTAAAACATAAGCCACACCCCATAAAAGTTACATTATACACTCAATATAATGTGAAGCCATTCAATAACACCAAGCACTAACACAACGGCACCACTAGATCGTGTACAATCAGAAAAATGCTAATTTATAAAAAATTGCTTTTTAAGCAGCATTTAAAAATTCAATAAAATAAAAACCAACTTAATTACATAATGATGTTAACATACATGTATACATGAACAAAATTTTATAACTCGCTCCACAATTGATCACAGGCAAGACACATGTTACATTCAAGTAACAAATAATTAAGACTTACTTGTTCAATATTAAATTAATATTATCTGAACAATGTGGCCTAGAGGATGTGCTGTTTCAATAGCCAATGGAATAGGCTCACATGCTCATATAGACACGATTAAAATGAAACTATGCACGGCCATGCAAGACACAGATTCACACCTCAAATACAAAAAAAAAAAAAAAAAACAACAACAAAAAAACACTAAAATTTAAACTTTGTAGTTTTATATCCCCGAGCTCATAATTCGACACCAAAACTTCCTCATTTTTATCAATTAATCTTTTTTTTTTTTTAGTTATATTATCCTTTTATTAGTGCAAAAGAAAAAAAATACTATATTATAGATTTTCGGATATAGTATATAGTCAGTTATTGTAAATAACCAGTTATAAGGATAATCCTATATTGAAGATTACGTTAAAGTATTGCCGATGCTCAAATATTGTTGACACTCAGATATTACTGATACTAGGATTATTTAGATACAAATATCGAAGATACCATGATATGTTAAATACCCAATTATTATAGATACTTGGATATTGTTGATACTTGGATTATTTAGATACAAAAGTTGAAGATACTTGGAATATTTAGATACCAAAAATGAGGATAACTAGAATTCTCTAAATACTTAATTATTGCTGATACTTGGATTATTCGAGTATAAATATTGAAGATACTAGGATATTTTAAGTACTTAGTTATTGTAGATTCTTAGATATTGTTGATATTTCGATTATTTACACACGATTATTGAAGATACTAGGATATTTGAAATACATAATTTATGTAGACACTTGTATATTGTTGATACCTGGATTATTTGGATACAAATATTGAAGATACTAGGATATTTTAAACACTCAATGATTTTAGATACTTGGATATTGGAGACTGGACGAATGGGCCCCATGATGACCTTCTGACCACTATTAGGAATCGTAAATTCAATCCGTATGGTCCTACATCGCTACCCTCAGGGCTCTGAAAGACCAATCAGCAGGGAGCAGTACCAGGGGTAAGTAGGACAGACAAACATATACACAAAAAATAACAATTCAAAACCCGAATTAAAAAAAAAATTGAAAGACTAATTGATACATTTGAGGGCAACTTTAAAAAAAAAAATATTGTTTTCATTTCTTCTGAAAATAATTAATTTGAGCTCATCCCTCTTTCCCACTTCGTACAGAAGTGACCGTTCTAAGAGATCAAAACAGAAGTGACCATTTTAAGAGAAGTGACCTTTCTAAGAGATCAAAACAAAACGATTTTCTAAACATTTCTGTCAAATAGTTGTGAAAAGAACGTTTGAAACATCAGGAACACAAATAGTTGTGAAAAGAACGTTTGAAACATCAGGAACACAAAAGTGTCAAACTAGTTTTTTTTTTTTATTAAAGACAAAAAGCTTCAGTTTTGTAATCTTAATGTAATTTGAGCGCTACACACCGAATCGCTCCTGTATTGCCGTTCAGTCTATGCAGCGATTGAAATACAACTACATTAGAGACAAAGATTATATAACGAAGAGTTTTATCTATGGCGACTAACTATAAATAGCTGGATTTTTAGGGTGTATCCGGTGTATAGGATATAAGACGTGTGGATCATCTAAAAAAATGTTTAAACGCTTACGATAGTTTTTCTTATCACAGTTAATTTGTTACATTAATTTTAATTGTATTCTACAACAGTGATAACAGTTTTTCTTTATCTAATTTTCTTCTGTTACTATAGTAATAAACAGCGTTGCCTAAACCAACCCTAAGACTTCGAAATGCAAACAAAGAGGAGATTTCTGTGTTTAAAATGTATCGTGAAAGGCTCCAATTTATCCAATTTATCCAATATTTTAACTTTGTGAATAGAAATTGAATTAGTAAAAATTATCTTTGAATAAAAAAAATTCAAACTTTTAAATTCAAAATGTTCACCTTTGTTTCCTCAGTTTTCATTGGACAAAATGTTTTTTAAAAAATGTATTTATTTACTTCACAATGAGAGTCTTGTCTAAAGCTGGATTCAAAAAAAACTTTTTGTGCCAATACTACAAAATTTTTACATTTATTTTTAAAATTAGTATAAATAAATAAATAAATTAATATATACATATATACATATATATATATATATATACATAGATATATTTTTGTAAAAATAACAACATGCACTATTTAGGAATATATCTGGAACTACTTGTATGTAGACACTTATTTAATGAGTGCTTCCAGTGCTCTAAGAGCCGACCTTCTGTTACCATCAGTTGCTATGTAGTTTCTCTCTGTTGGAAAACATGTAACGTATTTAGTAGTCTAGTACAATATTTAAAAAAAAAATGTTTGAATAGTCGAGCAAATGAGAGAATAGAGACAAATTTAACTCTTTCTCTCCAAATTAACGGTACCATCGTTGATTTAACCCCATTAAACTCATTCAATTAATATTTTATTTTATACACTTTAATTTTGTATTTTATAAAAAGAACATGCATTCTCCTCTAATTTTATACCAAAAGTAAAACGTTTTCTGATGAGAAAGAAAGATGCTATTAAAGTTTTAAAATAACAGGGTAGAATGTCAAATGTGAAAAAAAAAACTATCTGTCAGAACGTGGAAAATAATTACGGAGATAAAGAGTTAAAACATTTCACATTAATTAAAGATTAAAGTAGGTAGGAAGCTTAAAGTAATTGAAAGTCCCAATCTATTCGGCCTACTTCTATTTTATTCGTCGTATGGAGTGGTTTTAAGTTAGTACATTGGAATACATACTCCAGGTTTACATCTTGAGAAGAGGTAATCAACTTCTGCCTTCCTCTGAGTGTTTAACAAGTCATGAGCTTAGTGGCTACTACAGAAGCCATTATCATTTTTATCATTTACACTAGTGGACAAAGAAAGCGGTGAGTTTAAATCTGAATGACTTCAATAACTTCTAAGAGTTGTCTAGCTCTGAGTCTTTGCAAATAGATTTTTACGACCAGATCATGGAATGAATACGAGCATAAGGTGAAGAAAGAAAACGTTTCATGGAAACTTTCAAAGAGTCCATGAGAGCGGTCAACACTGACCCTGCCATCGTGAAGACATAATGTTTGAAACTTTCAAAGAGTCCATGAGAGCGGTCAACACTGACCCTGCCATCGTGAAGACATAATGTTTGAAACTTTCAAAGAGTCCATGAGAGCGGTCAACACTGACCCTGCCATCGTGAAGACGGAAGCACGTAATAATAGCGTCGTGGCGTCACGCCTAAATAGCTGAGGACAAGTAAACAGCCGTGGTAGGGACAAGTAAACAGCCGTGGTAGAAACAAGTAAACAGCCGTGGTAGGAACAAGTAAACAGCCGTGGTAGGAACAAGTAAACAGCCATGGTAGGAAGTTATAAAACAGTCATAGTAATAACAAGTAAACAGCCGTGGTAGGGACAAGTAAACAGCCGTAGTAGAAACAAGTAAACAACCAAGGTATGAACAAGTAAACAGCCGTTGTAGGGACAAGTAAACAGCCGTGGTAGGAACAAGTAAACAGCCGTGGTAGGGACAAGTAAACAGCCGTTGTAGGGACAAGTAAATAGCCTTGGTAGGAACAAGTAAACAGCCGTGGTAGGGACAAGTAAACAGCCATGGTAAAGAAAAGTAAACAGCCTTGGTAGGAACAAGTAAACAGCCGTGGTAGGGACAAGTAAACAGCCGTGGCAAAGAAAAGTAAACAGCCATGATAGGGACAAGTAAACAGCCGTGGCAAGGACAAGTAAACAGCCGTGGTAGGGACAAAGTAAATAGCCTTGGTAGAAGCAAGTAAACAGCCGTGGTAGGGACAAGTAAACAGCCGTGGCAAGGACAAGTAAACAGCCGTGGTAGGGACAAGTAAACAGCCGTGGCAAGGACAAGAAAACAGCCGTGGTAGGGACAAGTAAACAGCCGTGGCAAGGACAAGTAAACAGCCGTGGTAGGGACAAGTAATTAGCCTTGGTAGGAACAAGTAAACAGCCGTGGTAGGGACAAGTGAACAGCCGTGGCAAAGAAAAGTAAACAGCCGTGGTAGGGACAAGTAAATAGCCTTGGTAGGAACAAGTAAACAGCCGTGGTAGGGACAAGTAAACAGCTGTGGTAGGAACAAGTAAACAGCCGTGGTAGGGACAAGTAAACAGCCGTGGTAGGGCAAGTAAATAGCCTTGGTAGGAACAAGTAAACAGCCGTGGTAGGGACAAGTAAACAGCCGTGGCAAGGACAAGTAAACAGCCGTGGTAGGGACAAGTAAACAACCGTGGCAGAAGAAAAGCGCTGGAAAAGAAAATCAACAGTAAATTCGAATAATCTGTTCATTTGAATATTCAGTGCTTATTTAGGTTACAGCAGCCGCATGGGGAGACACAAAACTGCAAGGCCAACTCTCAGCCCCCGTGGCTGACAAAAGAGGTAATTATCGCATCCGGAATGGACAAGCTATGTATATGAAGACTAACTTAACTTAACTAATCATCTGGGAATAACCGCTTACTATGACGCTTGAGCATTCATTATTGTCTACCCAGTCCATCAGCCCATCTGGGAGTAGGTACAACTATAAAGGACAAATGCAATGCTAATGGATAGCGACTTAAATCCGTTATTGTTATTTGTTTCTTTTCCCATCTTGCCAAGTACATTCTCACTCCCTATTCTCTTCCCTAGTGTTTTAAACAACAGACACAAAGGTGTAATAGTGACGGGTGAATCAAAGAACAAAAAAAAAAGGGGCGGATCAACGTCACTTTAAATATACTAGGTTTAGGATTTATCTAGGTGTCATTCTGATATAAAAGGTTTCTGCTTTATCTAGGTGTCATTTTAATATACTAGGTTTCATGCCTATCTAGGTGTCATTTTAATATACTAGGTTTCAGGTTTATCTAGGTGTCATTTTAGTATACTAGGTTTCAGGTTTTTCTAGGTGTCATATTAATATACTAGGTTTCAGCTTTATCTAGGTGTCATTTCATATTCCCCCTACTTCTACGCTCAGAAGTCAGTGAGATAAGCTTATAGCAGTGCCCTCAATTTGAATGGGAGGAGGGAGGCTTATCGTGGTTGCTTGTTTGTAGTTAATAAACTTCTTATATTCGTACTGAAAATATTGAACCTTCCATTTTCATCTGAATTGCTTAGCGAACAGAGGACCTTAGGACCTCCTCTGAGTTTGGTGAACACACAAACTCTCTTTGTAATCAAAATAGATTAATAATTACCTGAAGTTGATTAGGCCGATGGAATCGATCCAGGGAACCTCTCTCACGGTGACGCCATTCATTTGTACATGTAAAGATACAGATAAAAAAAAATTCCCGGCAGTAAAAAGAAATAAAAAAATAACCCCTCAGGATGTCCAAGTGTAACCTTCTCGTCTGTTGGTGTGAGTATCTTCACTAACACTGTCTGTGTGTATCTTCATGAGCACTGTCTGTGTGTATCTTCATGAGCACTGTTTGTGTGTATCTTCATGAGCACTGTTTGTCTGTGTGTATCTTCATGAGCACTGTTTGTGTGTATCTTCATGAGCACTGTTTGTGTGTGTCTTCATGAGCACTGTTTGTGTGTATCTTCATGAGCACTGTTTGTGTGTATCTTCATGAGCACTGTTTGTGTGTGTCTTCATGAGCACTGTCTGTGTGTATCTTCATGAGCACTGTTTGTGTGTATCTTCATGAGCACTGTTTGTGTGTATCTTCATGAGCACTGTCTGTGTCTATAATCATATAATTCTAATATATGATAAATATCTAGCTGATTAAAGATCTTCATTTTGATGGGAAATCAGTTTCTCAAGGAATATGCTCATAAGAAGTCTTCTTGAAATGTCAAAAAAATAACACAACAAGAGTAAATTAAAAAAAATGATTATTATCTTAACCTTTGAAGCGCTAGCGAGATGTAATCAAGCGCCATTATCCCCTCACTGGGTAGAAAGCAGCTGGAAGCAGATGAAATCTTCAAAAGACATTTGAAGAACTAAACTGAAGGTTGAGGGGCGCGCATTTAAAACCCAAAACGAATTTATGCTGACACGCGATGACGAAAAGAAAACTTATTTACCCCCTCCCCTCCCACTCTATTGAGGTGGGGGGTTTGTCTGCATTAGATATGACAGAATATGTAGCTCTTAACTGAGTTTGAGTGGTCATGTGAAATACCGCAATCATCGGAATCTGAGGCAAGCCTTACGTAGCCAACATATATAATTAAGACTACTGTGAAAATGTGTTTAAATTCATAAACGAAGATATACCACTATTATATAAGACTGAAAATAATATATATGTACGTGTTGATGTATCTATAAATATTCGTTTAATTGAAAATACAGCGCCAAACACGAGCTTGTATTGGGTCATATGTATTTCACAGGTAATGATGATTATTAGTTTTGCTAACTTGGTTCAGATAATAATTTTTCAACGTTGTATGTTATAGCAATTTGTATGGACATTCTCATTTGCTGGACTGGTACACTGTACATCGCTAGATAAACCGATACAACCGGCCAAATAACATGTATTACACCGGTACATAAACTTGCATTTAACCGGCACTGATATTGTCATTGATAGTACATTAATAGCGAATCAATCATTGTACATCGATAGGCAAAAACATCAGTGACAGTAACTCACTGAGTACTATAGATGTTATTTTGTGTAATCCATCGATCAAGGCACATCTTTGATTATACATCAAAAATAGTACATCAATGATGAAGACATCATTTATCCACATTACAGAAGAGAAACATCTTTTTCTTCTGATACTATGATGTTTTTATTTTTACTTTTAGGCTATACAGAATACTTAAACTTTTTTTTTGAATAATGGCTGTTTTTTGCCAAGCGTTTTAAATCAAATATGAGACAACATCAGTAATTTGTCCATTACGCAACAGATCGGAAGGTCTGACATGCTTGATTCTGTGATATTGTGTTGGATGCAAGCCTCTTGGAGTTGGCACTGCATCCTGTTTAATAACAGTCAATTCCACATGTCCATGTAGACGAGTAATCAGTTTTTCTTGCTTTTAGGTGCATGTTTGTGTGTGGGGGGATCGCCATGTGAGGAGAATCAGAAACGAACAAGTTAGGATTGAGTGGGTGGAATTTAACTTTTGATGTAACATTTTAAGTTGCCAACTTTGAATTTAGACAAATGTTTTAAAGCTAATTAAATAGTGCAAGCTGGTTCCTAGTCAAATTTCGTTATATAACACTTCACCTGTCTCGTTAAGTTGGGTCAAAATGAACAATGTTTGATATAAATGTAGACAATGTTTGATATAAATGTAGACAATGTTTGATGTCAACGTAGCCAACGATTTATATGTTTCTAGTTTTTGATATGTATCTAGGTAAGTCCACAAATTGTTTGGTACAAATCACGGCTTTATTTCACTTTTATAGTTGATACATTCTTAAAACTTAAAAAAATCATTAAAACATAAGTAAGTAGCTGTTGCAATCATTATCGTGAACTGAATTTATATTCACTTTAGACTGCCCCCTCCCTTTTCAATTAATTTTCTATGAGCTGAGAAAAACATATCTTTTTTTCAGAAATGCATCTCTTTCAGCCCTAGTCTTTGCTTCTGTTGAACTTGCATCCTTTCCCTATCCTATATGATCTCATCATTTATTACGTAGTACAATTATGATGTTAGAAACACGATGAAGACTAAATGGCAACTTGCTGTACGTCAAGTCGTTGTTCTGGCCACATGACACTCTCGGTCAACGTCAGCCATAGAATCAGATGAGCCCCACACCAGGATCGCAATGTTTGAATTTTTATTTTATTTTTACTATTCTTCTCGGCTCATTAATTCTTCAAATACTCAAAAAAAACAAAACAAAAAAAAACACAAAACAAAAACAAAAAAAAAATAATTAAAAAATTAGAGGACACGGTTTTCGAAAAAGGCTTTAACGAATTTCCAAGAAATTAAACAGTTTATTGATAGCTTTGTGAAAAGCATTATTTGCTCATAGACCACACAGGCAAAACTCTAGTTTGACTATTATAAATTTTTGAAACATAATAATTCAATTAGGTCCTGGAGGTTCAGATTATCTATACACATTAAAGAGTATACAAATTTAATCTCCGTTCAGAAACTATTAGCGCCCTTCTAAGTCGAGATCTATCTATGAGCCTATCACCAAACTAGAATCTATCTTTTAATGTCATACTAAGAACCGTAATCGCTTTAAAAGTAAATCATCAGCTTCGTAAAGGTTTTTTTTTTAATCTTTACACTATTCAATGCATATAACAGTAACTAAGATGTGACTGTGTGAAATAGAACGAGGTCTGACTATTACCATTACCAGTTTCTTGCTCACCTTTTCTTTGAACAGTAACAATTTCGTGATTCTCAAAAAAAAAAAAAAAAATGGGAGCACGTCTGTTGATCAGAAAGATCTACTCGCTTTTTGTTATCAAAGTTGGCAACACATTTGTTGTATTTATGAATTAATTGTACTAATTTAATTAATACAATTAAATGTAATTAGCTATATCATTATGTCTTGTTTTTCTGTCCTTTTATTTCATATGTTTTAAGCTTCATGTTAAATCTACTAATGTGATTTTTTTTTATTCCATTAGGATCATAATGTGTGCAATTATTTAATATAGCGTGTACGTTTTCTATTTGCAGGATTTGTAAAACATTAATTCGTAAATAGTGTTTTTTTTTTGTTTGTTATTGTCCAATTAGACATGGGCATTCATTGGACATCAGGTCATCGGATTTAACTTCTGAAAATTCCAAGACGTATTCACCACTTCAGCTCATTGTAGAAGATAAAAGTAACTTCGTGTTTGAATTATTGTGTGTATAACGAAAGTTAAAAAAAAACATATGTAATACGCACCACATACTGCATTTCCCGAAACAGAGCATTAGCAGATCCCATGGGAAATGTGGCAATCTGGACACAATTCATATCCCTAAGCTTGTTGTAGCAAGGAAAGCTTAATTAAGAAATGACGTAATAAAACTATGTTAAAAGCTACTAAATTGCTTATGACATTTTGGATCTTTTTAGCGGCCCCTAAAAGGGGAATAGCCGATATTAGTTTTATGTGGTATGTCTGTACGCCTGTTCCGTTTAGATCCAAGGAACTAGATAAGGTATTGAAAAATCGACATCATTATATTTGTGAAATTTTGAAGCAACGGCTACTTTTTTCTTTTTGTTTTAACAGTAATAATAATAATTATAATAATAATAATAATATAAATAATCTTTTTTTATCCGTTGCACCATTTTTACAACTATTGACTATTTACAGTAAAAAAAAATTGAAGTCAGTTACCTGCATAGTTTCTAAAACTTTACATAATGTATTTTGAATTTTGTAATTAGAAAATGTTTTAACAAAAAGCGTGGTCTGTTACTACTAAGCTACTTTGACATTTTAAATAAAATGTTTACTTTTGTTTTAAAATTGAAAGTATGTATTTAGTATGTATGTATAGAAGTCGAATATAACTTAAAACAGTGATGCCCAGCCTAATTCGACCTGCGGGTCGTTTTCATTTCCATCTCTCGTGTCGCGGGCCACATGACCGAAAGGATAAAAAAGCGTAATGAAATGGAACTATAACTATGTTATTAGAAACACATGGCTCTAGCACTTACATTAATTAGTGAGATGTTTGAAGTTTATCTTCTTTTCTACCCTTCGGAAAAATGGCTTTATTTCTGTACTTAAAATGTGAGCAACATTATATCTAGCTTAACCACCGAGTCATTTTCTTTTCATCTCTTTTTGGCAACTGTTCAATCCTTCAATCTCTAGGCGTAGTTTAACAATATTTTATTCGCGACCCAAATCAAGAATGCTGCCATATTTGTATGTTGTTGTTTTTTTTAAACAGCCACTTTTTCTTTACAAATCAAATACATTGGCTTATTATCATGTTCCAGAAAAAAGTAAGGATCCGTTCACTTTTCCTGTTGGATTATACATCTAGTCCAGTGATTCCCAAAGTGGTCTATATAGGCTCCCAGGGGCTTACGAAGACTTCCAAGGGGTCCACGAAAGTTAAAAAATAAATTGGGGGTCTATGAGATGCCCACAGGGGTGTACGATTATAGATTTCATTTAAGCATGTCGTGAATTTTATCCTAAATCCCATTAATATAATTATTTCATACACTAATATATAAATATGATTTGTACCTTACTTAATCCTTTATATATTTATCTTGCTATTCATATGAAAAATGGTTGTATTTAATTCCAAAACTTATTTAAAGAGCTTAATTTTTTCTACATGTAACTAATGTTTAGCATAAAAAAATGTAGACTGTACAGCAATAATTATTGAAAATTGGCATTCATTCCTTCCTTGTCAAACAAGCGATTGCCTAAAAAGAATTACGCTGGAATTGGAATGATGCCACCCTGACAAATTAGATAAAGGTTTGAAAAACTTTCGAACACTTAAATATATAGAATAGAACAGCAAAATCTCTCCTACATTATATAAAGAAGATGATTTGTGAGTCTTACGATATCTCTTTACTTATAGCAAAACACAGAAACACTAATAGATAAAACATTGATTTTACCAGCCGTTGTAGTTTTACATAAACCTATGTCTGATATTATTTAAAGAATTTCTTTAAGCAATAATACAGTTCAAGGACACTTCGGAGGCATGAGTCATAAAATTTAAAAAAACTTCTTAAAATCTTTGAAAACGACATTTCTACAGTTTTGTATCAGCGGGTCGCAGGCTCTGACAGGATGTAGCGCTGCTTGCTGCAAACTGCATAAATTTCGCCGGCTCCTAATTTTTCCTCAGGGTTGACCCTCGAAACTTTCCCATGTTTCGGTATAGCTACAAGGCAACCGAGTTTTGAATTCAAGTGGGTAGCAAACAAGGCTAATAAGCCCATCCTGCTTAAAGCTTACTAGTTTAGAAACAAGTTACTCGTTTTCGCCCCTTCTCATGTTATTGACAACAGTTCCGTGGACTCAATATTTATGTCACACGTGAAAGATCAAGAAATACACGAGAAACTGTTCTTGGCGAAAACTTGTAAAATGATACTTAAGGCCAATTAATTAATTCATATTTAATGTTTGAAGGACTACAAAATTCCCATTTGAAACATAATATCCATAACAACGGAAGATAAACCTGGAAAAAAAATTCCAGTGTTTGATGATTCCAGCAAAACATATTTGGTTTAAATTTGAATTTTATCAATAAAAAAGATAGATCTCTATAACTTACTTTGTAGCTTTATCTTACTTTTCAACTCACTCTTCAACTCACTAAAGGTAGAAATTAGTTTTTAAAAAAAAGATGAATTGGCAAAAATGCAATACAAGTTAACTTAAATGATTTCCGCCCAGTAGCACTAACACCTATTGTTATGAAATGTTTTGAAAAATATATTCTCAAACAACTTGTAGCAAAAGTCAATAACAGCCTAGACCCTCACCAATTTGCATACAAAGCAGCTAGAGGAACTGAGGATGCCATTCTATTGCTTTTGGACCAGCTTTATAAGCATCTCGATATACCCAAAACATATGCACGAGTCCTCTTCGTAGATTTCTCCTCGGCTTTCAATACCATACAGCCACATCTAATGATAAACAAACTGAGTAACTAAAATGTAAGCCCTTACTTGCAAGCATGGGTTCTAAACTTTTTAACCCAACGGCCCCAGTATGTTAAAGTCAACAACACCAAATCGTCAACTCGAGTACTATGTACGGGTGCTCCACAAGGTTGTGTACTTTCTCCTGTACTATACACTCTTTACACTAATGACATAAGAAGCATCTATAACTCAGTTAAACTCATTAAATTCGCTGATGATACTGCTATAGTCGGTCTTATTTCAGGAGACGAAACTCAGTATCGAAGCTCGATAGAAGAGTTTACAAACTGGTGCACCGACAACTTTCTAGAACTGAATGTAACAAAAACTAAAGAACTTATAATAGATTTTAGAAAGAAAAAACAAACTATACGTGAACTGCAAATAAACACTACATCTATAGAACAAGTAAAGGCATATAAATATCTAGGCATTATCATCAACAACAAGCTTTCATGGGAAGACCACCTTGGAACTCTGACAAAGAAAACAGCCCAGCGACTCTTTTTTCTATACAAACTCAACAGTTTTAAATTAAACAAGAAGATCCTTGAGACATTTTACGGCGCGACAGTACAAAATCTGCTAACATACGGAATAAGTTGTTAGCAAGGCAACGCCTCATCTAAACTGTTGCAATGTCTAGAAAACATCATTAAAAAAGCATCAAAAATTACACTCACAACATTACCACATTTAAAGGAACTTTTTGAACAAACGTGCCTAAGAAAAATCGAAAAAATCTTGGAAGACAACGGCCACCCGCTCCATCAGAACTACGCCAGGTCGTCGCGAAGTGGGCGACTGCTGTCAATCAAAACAAGAACGGAGCGGTACAAAAACTCGTTCGTACCTCACTCGGTCAGACTCTATCACCGCCACTCATTGATCAGGGAACATGAAATGCACCAAGATACCTGTGTGTAGTCGCTGAATGAACTCTTTATGTTGTCTGTTGTATTTATGTGTATTTTTCTGTTGTGTTGTCTTTATATGAGAAACGAGTCCTTGTAATCACAACAAATTTCCGTAAGGATCAATAAAGCAGTCTTAGTCTTAGTCTTAGTCTTAGTCTTAAGCAGGGGGGTCTACCAAAACCCAAAAAAAAACTTGGAAAGGGGTTAACGAGACAAAAAAAGTTTGGGAACCACTGATCTAGTCCCATTTCATAAACACAATGTTAAAGGTCATGGTACCAATCCATCAGAGAAAACCGCGCTAACGTATGTAAAATAACTTTATCATCCCTTTGTAGAGTGGATTTTCACACTTTGTGATTCGTTTCGGCGGGCCGGATGGAACCACTTCGCGGGCCGGTTGTGGCCCGCGGGCCGTATTTTGGGCATCACTGACTTAAAACATCATTTCATAGGCAAAATTTTTTTATTATGCATGTTCACTACAGTATTTCGAAAAGATAATAATTTAGAGATTCATGTCACCTGTCGGAATAACAATAATAAAATATCCACAAAACTGTAGATACATATCCGTACCCCCTTTTTTGTAGTGGCGGGGATGTAGCTGTGTTAGTTAATAGTTTTCAATTCATAGATTCTCATATTTTTGCTGAAAATATTCAAAGCTGTCTTTTTTTTTTCTGCCTGAGTGGACCACTTTGGGAGCCTAATCGGAGTTTGTGTTTCCACACAAACTATCTTTGTGACGTTATTTATTTTTCTTTTTTTTTTTTTTATATTAATTTACTTATATCATATTTCGAATGTGTACCATAAAAGCACGATAAATAATAATAATTTTATAGCATTCTTTACAAGATGGCTTGAAACTAATAGCGTAACTCTGATACAAGTTAGGGAAAGAAGAACATAGTAAGTGAATGACAATGAAGTCTCTAATTACCAAGATTGTTTTAATGCTAGCCATGCACACCGGATGCGCCCGTTGATTTGTTCCCAGGCTTTAAAATGTTTATTCTTGGCCGGAAATCTCCTCCCTTTTTTTAAAAAATACCAGAAACGGACCACATTTTAAATAGTCTCAGAATATACTTTTAAGCCAGTGAATTTTTGTATCTGGTACAATGTAATTTTCCACCCGCTTTCTTTCTCTTTTCTTAGCGTTCTCTCTTTGTGTTGCGCTCAAACGCAGTGCTTTCCAACTTTTGGTATGTGAATCTAAGCCTCTCAATCCTTCATTCGTAAGATAATTTGATGGTGATGATAAGCTTCCCAGTCACTTGAATAAAGTGTTTTACTTTAGACTTACCTTGTAGTGTAAAACTCTTGACGTTCATAATGATACCCATCGGTAACTTGAACAAAGCCGATTATGAACGTATTTCTTGGAAGTGCATTTAGTTGGAGATGTCGAAATATCATCATCTCTGCTAGGTCCACGAGCCAAATGCGACACATACGGTCTAGATAACCAAACTGGGGGAAACAATCAAAATACCAATAAATGTTTACATCGATGTATTTAGGAGAAATATAATAGCAATAAGAGACGTTTGGATCTTATAAAAAGAAAATGGATAAATATGTTGAGAATTAAAACAAAAATATAATTAAACCTAAAGTGCCTTTTGTTTCATTGCATTTATATGAATCAAATAGCCTCCTTAGTTATTAAAGCGGGTCAGTAAGCAAGTAGACCTACCCTTTTCATAGTTCCTTGCGTTCTGTAAAGTAGATGTTGCAGAGGGTGTCATGCGGCCAGCACAATGATCAGCTGCCTTTACTTTGCCTAGCTAATGTCAAGTATCTATTAGAATTTGCTGAAGTCGGGTCGCAGCAGCTGATCTTTGAATCAAAGCTTCTTCTTTTTATTTTTTGTGCTCGTTAGTTTACCAGATGTTTTCAAAAAGATTTTAAATTTAAAAGTCATAGAGTAAAAGTGTCAAGCTTCTTCCTCAATATAAAATGTGTTAGCCATACACGGGAGATCTTTTAAAAAAAATAGATTTTGGAGTGGCGAAAAAGGGTTGTGTGTATACGCCCTAAAGGGAGGAGCACTTACTATTGTAAGAGATTAAATAGAACTAATAAGCTCATTTACCATTGGATGATTCGTGTCCTGGAACCACTTTAAGATACCTTCGTCAATGGAAACAAAACTTCTGGGTATGGTCTGGAAAAAAATATAAGTAATAAATTTTGTCATTACGATTTTTATCACTCTAATAAATTATAATAAATGTATAAATAAATGTATCCAATAAAAAAATAGAGAAATATAAAAAAAAAATACTTAAAAAAACAACAACATCAAACTTATATAAAATATATCAGTCATATATTTACATTTGCAATAGATCTAAACCAACAATAATAAATCAATGTGAATAGATATCATTTTTAACAAAACTTTTATCAACTCATTATATCTGTCTGGATAAAATGTTTGTACTCATTATTTCTCCTAAACCCAATCTTGGATCAAAATGAAATTTATCAAAATTATTTCTTGTACCTAACAAAACAAGAATCAATAACAAAACAACAACAACAACAACAGTTAATCAATTATTGATAATTAATTATTTTTTGTGGCATTACATTTACTACCAAATCAGTAACCGAAGATGCCTGAAGGAACATTATAGTTCACTAGTCGACAGCTATTTTGCAGGGCGGGCCTTAGGCCACTGCAACCTATGCGACCGCAGTGGGCCTCGCACTTTCATAGGACCCATACTCTCAATCGGTCCGCGCTAATTGAAGGTGTATAAATTAATATATTAAACCATTTTATAACTTAAAACAGGTTTCCCGCGCCCTCCTGTCGATTTACCAGGAACTCTTGGAAATCTCCCTAAACTGCAAAATATAGGAAAAAGTCCTTAAAATATACGGAAACATATAGACAAAATATGTCATTTTGGGGAGACATTCAATATGGAAAACGCCAATCCTACGCGCAATAATAAAAGCGGAATTATGCAATACACGTAATTGTGTAATCTGGTGAAAGAAGCTTCTCGAGCCTCAAACTAATGAAGAATTACTTGAGGTGAACAATTGTCAAAGATAGATTGAAACATTTGGTAATTCTTGCTATTGAGCGTGATCTAGGTAGGAAACAGAATTATTATGATAAACTGTATGACTTTGCTACACGCAAAGCTCGTAAGTAATTCTGTACGTAGTAAGGAATGAATAAAATGCATAGACGAATTTATTTTCTAATAAAAAACTCTTAAATTTCACTTACTATTCGCTTCCATACCCAAACTTGGCCCCGCGAATTCCGTTTCGCATAGGGCCCCACAATGGTGAAGTCCGGCCCTGCTATTTAGTTACGTGTGAATATACATAGTAGATTACTTGTTCTTTTTCCATGACTTCTTGGTCACAATGATTTAGTCCGGAGCTGTTATTTAGTGTTTAAAAAATGTTTTACATGTATCGGATGTTCCTTCAGAGTTGAAGATACTTTACTTCCTAGTTTGAACCTGGGACTATCGATAATTCCAAACGGCAGTCCAGCGCGCAAACAGCACGACCAGACAGCCATCTGTAGTGACGGGTGCATACTACTTGTTCTCACCCCTTTGTTTTTTTATGTGGGGTAACTCTATCCGCAGAAATAAAAGAGTGATCTCTCCTTTCCTTTTCGTCCAAACTCTTGAGCCATGAAGAGAATTATTTATATAGATACTCTCAGCGTCTAAGGGACCTCACTCCTGATTTTTTCTCAATGTTGTCTCATGAAGCCTTAAAACCGCACGACAGTGAGACATTGAAGTCACAGTACCGCCCCTTCCTAGATGAATTGCCTTACTAGACTGACGAGCTCCATCTGCCTATGCTCCAATTTCAATTATATATATATATTTATCCTCGCTTTACATGGCATGGGTGGGTTCGGTCAGTAGCAGATAGGCCGGGTTCTTCTCTCTTATACAGCAGCAAAAACAAAAACAAACAAACAAACAAAAAAAACCAAAAGACCATTATTTATCGTACAAAGGTAGACAACTAATGATATTTAGGATATGCTTCTTTTTCTTTCATGGTAATCGAACTTGTAGGATAAATTGTTACTTGCAGAAGGACTCAAGAGAACTCATTTTACGATTAATGTATTTATATCTAGTTCATATGTATACTACAGAGCTAACGTTTAACCGTTCAAACTTCTTAGGATAGGACAATCTCCAATTAATGTTCTTTTCTCCCTAGTGCCATTAGAGCAAGGGTTCTCAACCTGTGGGTCTCGACCCCCTTGGGAGTCGATTGACGATTTGCCAGGGGTTGCTTAAGACCATCGTAAATATGGATTGTTTTGTCTATTCTTCTATTGGTGTGTGTGTGTGTGTGTGTGTGAGGGGTCGCGGCAGAGTGGGGGATTGTAAAAAGGGGTCGCCGAGCATAAAAGGTTGAGAACCGCTGCATGAGAGCATAAGACGTTTTTCATGAGTCAAGTCAGGAAAACAAAGTTGGTATTATCATGCACTATTAGACTCACTTGAATACACGTTTAACATAATTATCACCCTTGATTTGATTGAACGTTGACACTCAAGAGGGCCAACTGACTGAAGGGGATGAACCGCTTGGTTACCTGACAAGTTGTTGCAAGTTTAAAACCTGATGTTGACGAGAAATGTATGATTTGAGACCTGTCTCGAGTGGAGTTTTAATAGCTGAGCGCCTTAAGGCAGGACGGAAACTCCTCGTAACCTCCCCTGATTATATTAGAACAATTGATTTGATCAAATGAAAGCTGTCACATTCTTCATAGCCGCTTCAGTAAGATTACTTAATTTGCAAGGAAAGTCATATTTAAGGGAGTTTTTTTTTTAAAGTGCCCAGCTGCATCCCTTGCCTGCCTCCACCCAAATATATGTTAATTTTGATCTTTTGTTCTCTTTATTGTTAACAATACTCGGTTTTAAGGGTAAAAAGGTGTTTATTAATTTTATTTAGTTCCACAAAAAAAAATACATAAAAGTTACATCCAGTCGAAAGTTCTCGATTATTATATAAGAATCCATAAGTCTGTTATAGGAATAAAACTAATAGCTGCTTGGTCGTGCGGTATGAGCGATGGATTGCAGTTCGGACTTGTTGATGGTCCCAGGTTCATACCCTGCCCTCTGCCATTTCCCGTCGTCAATCCGGAGTTTTGGACTAGGAAGTAAATTATCTTCAACTCGAAGGAACATCCGAAACATGTCAAACGTTTTAAAAACGTAATGTATTAATGTGTCTATGAGAATACATCTCTTTTTTCTGTTCATTCACATTTACTTACATTTACTCGTATACGAGGAGAATTTGCTCTAACGTGTGGAGACCAATCAGTTGGGTTAACAAATCGTAGGTCGATATCATCGATGTCATCTGAAACACATACACTGGATGAATATTTTTTACGCTTGGTTTACTTTGATTTTTGAGTAACGACATGGCCTAAATTGTGCCGATGTGCCAAAATATCAAAATATCAAATGTCTGCCTGGTCGTGTGGTTTGAGTGCTGGACTGACGTTTGGACTAATCGTTGGTCCCGGGTTCAAACCCTGCGAGCTGCAATCTCCCATCGTCCTATCGGGAGGTTTGGACTAGGGAGTAAATTATCTTTAACTCTGAAGGAACATCCGAAACATGTCAAACATTTTACAAAAATGTTATAATGCTATAATTTTATGCTATAAAATATTTACGTACGTTGACAGTTTCTCCCATTTGCACCAGGCATGAAACATTTGACGATCTTATTAAAGTCCTCCAGAACGTGGATGAATGGCGATCTCTGACGCTTTTACATGACGGCAGTCATCTGAGGCGTGTCTACAAGACCAGCTCAGGCGTCTTAGTCAGAGAGGCTTATTCTTCATCCTGAGTATCTTATTTTTATTTTCTAATTGTAAATGGTGCAATGTTTTGTGCACTACTCCCGCTTATTTTTTATTCTTCAGTCCGAAAATGTCTCTAAATTTATGGGTTTTACAAATGGTGATTAAAATGTGAATATTTCTCTTTGTTGCAAATCTCAACTGCCCTATTTTGTACGTATTTTCTTGTTGGTTTTCTTGAATTGCAAGGTTTCAAATAGAAAATGCCTATTCTATTATTGGCCTAACTAAAGTTAAATAACATTTTAGTTGTATGCTCTTATTTCATTTGTAAAAAATTCTGTTAATAAACTCTAATTTACTCTAATGCCTTTGTTTAATCTTTTAATAATTTCACCAATATTGGGGATTCATGATAATTTGTCATTTATCATTACACCTATAAAATTACCATGTACTATTCAGAAATAAATAAAAAATACAACAACTTTTATTAACTTGGGTTTTTATTTTAAACAATAGTTTACAACATAACCAGAAGGAAATCTACTCTACGTCCATATTCACCATTCTCTCTTCTGTCACGTCAACATAAATACTTGGTTGTAATGTGAACCCAGTGTCTCAGAAGTCTCTAGTCTTACCTCTGTTATAACTATTAACATCGACATCATATATTTCTTCTTGCGTCATTGCCGGACCTAAAGCCACAAATAGACATGCAAACGATGTCATGCAAGACAAAACATAACAACAAGTTAATATTGATTGAGAAAAAAAAAATGTATTTCAATGGAAATCACCCGGCTTACACTTAACGGTGTGTAATCATAGAGGGTCCTTTTGTTAATTTAGAGCTTGGAACGGGTTGCCTGAACATCTATGACTTAGAAGAGTGTGTCTAATTAACAAGACTAAACTAACACAAGGGTACGCTTAAGACGTAATTATCTTATTTGAAGTGACGTCTGTAATATATAAGTGCAAAAAAAAAAAAAAAAAAAAAAAAAAAAAAAAACAACTATTTCTTGATCAAATCGAAATGGTAGAAAACAAGAGTGCTAGGGTTTTCTCTTTTAGTGGGATACGAACGCTCAGAATGGAGGGGAGGGGGGGGCGGCCTCACATTTTAACAATAAAGACAAAAGTATTTATATGTATTGATCGAGGTCTCGTTAAAGTTACTAACTGTACTCGGCTCATAATTTGCTATTGAGTTAGCTAGTAACATCGACTAAAAATGTTTAATTATACATCCATTTTTCATCACACAAAAGTCTCAATTTCCATATTTTTACACTTTTGGTGTAGAATGAACAGTCATTGTCACATGATAAAATCTCTTTTAGATTTTTTTGATCCTTAATGCAAATTTGTATTGATTGCAAGGACTTTTTAAAAATCAATTATAAACAACAACATTCTATGAAATGAACAGAACACAGCACATAAAGAAGTTCGTTGAGTGGCTACGCACAGGCCTCTGTAGTTCCAGCAACTCTACCAGTAATGGACGTGATCTTTTAAAACAGATACTTAAGATGAGTCTACTAAAATTTAATTATGGATTTTCTAGACATGACGTCGATTTTTCAAATATGTCTGATCTTGTGGTTTTCTATGGAGTAACTCAATGCGAATAAGTTCTAATACATTAAAATAATAATTTATTCTGCTTTTAAAACTGCTTAATTTGGCAACGCTTCAAAAATTTAGTAGATTCGCCCAAGACTAATGAAAAGAATGATAATACGTGTGTACCGAAAAATCCAATACCAAAAATAACTTAAAAATAACTTAAGTCACCGTATTTGGGGCTTGTTGGTTGAATATCAGGCATAGGCCTACTATAATATTGTTGATCGATTTGGGCTTTTTAATACATATTAAATTGAATTGCTGTTGTATTTTTCATTGTTTACAAACTTACTAATACTATTTATTTACGCGATGATAAGACATTTTTGATTTCTTTTTTTCGGGCGATAGTGCGCCACTTTCCTGCGCATGCGCAATAGGTTTGTCCACCGCTTGTTCAAAATTTACCGCGCGAATATCAACTTTATAGTTCCCATCGCTAGCAAACCTTAATGTCTTATTATGGCTATTTTGTACCTTTGCTCTATGCCTATTTTTTTCAAGCAATCTCGATCCAATAAAAATATTTTAATATTTTTTAAAATTTTACGAAGGCTACAGAGTTTTAAAGAAAACAGCCTGCACCGTTTACATATATGTCTGTTTTTTTTTAAATTCACTGAATCGAGCTGTTACAGTTCATTTAGCATTAGCTATGCTATAAATTGGGCCGCTATCTTTAAATGCAAACTTAGATTATTGTGATAAACTTCTTTTAATACTAATAATATAATAATAATACTTAAATGTGTAGAATTTCGATAAACGGTTCGCAATAAATAACAAGCAAACGAAAAAATGTGATATTAGGTCTTGGATACAGTAGTAGAAAGAAATGATTGTTCAAAGCTCTATAATGTAAAGAAAATGTTTAACTGCTTACCTTCTACTATTGCCATAAATATATTTCTTTGATTATTTAATGATAATATAATGATATTGTAACGCTATGTATGTCTACACTAAATCTTTGAGCTTTACGAGTCACCGTACATGCGTTACTGAGGTTTCAATTATTATCATATCGGGAATTTAATTTTTTATGAATTCGAAACTATAAAAGAGATAATTATTGTGTTGGTGGAGGTAGAGTGGTGGAAAGACGCTATATTTAGACCGTATGGAAACACCGTTTTGATTTGGTTGATTGACCTTCAGTTTTAGTAAGAAACAACTTAAGAAGTTTAACGATGCACTTGCATATTGGTTAGTAATAAAGTTCCCCTTTTAGACCAAGTGCAGTTGTTGTAAATGTCATATATTCCTGTGGTCCCCCCACGGGGGACGAGGGTGTCATATGGCAGGCACAACGAGCAACCGCCTTTACTTTCCACAACGAATGCCAGGTACAAAATTAGATCTGGCTGGACTCATAGACGCCCTAAAGATACCAAAATAAAAAAATACCAGTCTTCACCAGGATTCGGGACCCACTCAGCCACCGCGCCTCTACCTGCATATTAGTTAATATGTAAAATTAACTGTAAGATGTAATAATACGATTTTTTCGGATATATACACTGAGAATTATAACGAAATCAGAAGTTCAGGTGTGTTGTTTTTTTTTACACTAAAACATAACTGTTAAATATTTGACCTCCTGTGCATAGTGCTAAAAAATGAATAAAAAATAAATCACACAAAAAAAAAAGATATATTACTAACACAAATACAGCCATCACACAGTAGCGTCGCTAGGGGGGTGCGTGCTTTGCGGTCTGCGCTATGTTTGACACCTATCATTGAGTGATACCAAAACGATAAAATATCAGAAACACTAAAATGTTAAAACATTTTTAGCGACCCCCGAAAGGAGAAAAGACGCTACTAGTTTTGTGTGGAATGTCTGTCCGTCCATCCGACCGTCCCGTTTAGAAAAGATACTGAAAATCTGACATCATAGTATTTTAGACCTTTCAAAGTTCTGATGCAACGGCTACATTTTTCTTTTCTGAAAGCGAAAAATCTAATTTTTTTAATCACTTATGCTAGCCTTTATTTCATAAAATACACCACTTTTACAACTGTTTACTATTAATAGTGACAAACACGGGAGGCTCTTTAGTGCCAAATGAGAAAACTATAACACATTTATGCAAATGGTTTTAGATTTTTTGGTTAAAATTGTGTTTTTTTTATATTTGTATTGTCTTGTAAGTACTACTTACTACTACATTTACACACACAAAAAAAATCTTTTTTTAAAGAGAAAAAATCTATTTAGTATGCATATAAGTTTGACATAATTTAAAACAAAAATTAATAAGTAGTTTTTCATATTATCGCGTGAACTGCAGGGACCATTATACAGAACAAAACACTTTACTAAAGGATTTTTTTTTTTTCACTGAAATGTTATTATCTTGAGGCTTTGAATAAGAGATTAGCCCTTTACAAAACAATTAGATCAATTAGAAATTCATTATAAGACATCGGTTATGCCAGGTTCACATCTAGCTTCACATTCACTTTCATCTATCCTTTGGTTTGCTGGACCGCTGGGGCACCACACAAGATCTGTCAATCTGTCAACATTCTTTCTATTTTCTTCTCTGTCATTTGTCTTTAATAGAGTTTCATTCTGATGTTCTTACTGAAAATATTGAAACTTGCCTTTTTACTTTGTCTGGGTGAACCACTTCGAGGGTCGATTTTGAGTTTGTCTTTCCACTCAAACTGTCTTTGAAACCTTGTTTTTTTTTGGGTCGAAGATGAACAAGCTTACCATTTTCTATGAACACGAAGATGACATTAAAGTCCATCTTTGGCTTTAAAAAGCCATCCGCATACGTGGTATTGGTACGCTGAGACAATTGCAGGTCTGCCTGCTTTCCCCTCTGCATTTTGTTGGTTCTGCGCTCTTTCCTACTGGGCACTCTCCTTGTTTCTTGTCTCGTGACTCCTACACTCACAGCTTCACGTCATGAGGAGCGATCGAGAGCTACTGCTTTCCAGCCGGGAATATCAATATCATACCCCTTGAAAGAACTCTTAATCTTAAGAGTGTCTTGATAGCACTTGTGTTGACCCCAGTGGGAGCGCATGTCTGAACACTGCTCCCAGTAAATAAGTCGTTTTGGAAGGGCCGGAAGGCGATTATCTGGCATGCAGACTACTTCTGCTGCTATCGAAATTATGACCTTTTTTTTTGTGGCGTGGATACTGTCCTTATTTGACAACTTTAAGATTTCAGCATCTGTAATGTAGTGAAACCCATTCACTTTATGAATTTTTCTTATACCGCGTAGGTGGAAGGACTTACTTTTTGATGTGGCGGGAAAATAAGGTCCAGGACTCAGTAGCCTATAAGAGTAAAGGGAGCACTACAACACTGTAGACTTTCAGTTTTGTGGATATGCTGAGTCCTTTCCGACGCCACACTTACCTTTGAAGTCAGTCAAAGCAAAAAAGACACAAGAATTTATATATAAAAATAGAAAGATAATTGAACAATGATACCAAGCAACGTTCTTGCATTATGTACATGAAACAGCAATAATGTCAATATTTTTTTAAGTACTCTAATATTGTCTTTTGACAGGCCATATGTGTAAAATGGGCACCAAAAAGACTAAAAGAACACCGAATAATCTTTAAGAATGCCCCATGGTCTTGACGTACGTCACTAATTTTGACGGACGCCAGATCATCTTAGTGGACGCTCAATCATCATGACGGACGCCACATAGTGGTGAAAGACGTCACTTGGTCATAGAATATGATACAAATTTTGAAGGGCAAATAGCATATTTGTAGACATTAAATCGCCTTGTCTGACTACCCATCGTCTAAAATGGCTTCATAAAAATTGTTTTTTAAAAAGTTGGAATGTTATAATACATGCTACAATATAGACGAGAATAAGGAATTAACAACTACACATTTTCTTGCACAGAGGTTACTCAATGCAATGGACGCTCTACATACTAGATATCGACTGTAAGTTAAGTATATTGTTCAACAGTCAGAAGTCCCTATCAAATCAAATGAAATTTGTAAAGCAGTTTCGCATTTTGTATTTTCTGAAGGGACCCTTAGATAATAAATACTTTGGAACCGTGATGGTCCATAGTTTGTTTAGTCTATCATTTATATAGTCCATATTTAATGATGGTCCATAGTTTGTGTATTCCGTATTGTATGTTGTCCAAATTTGGTTCTTGTCAATATTTTGTGCTGGTCCATATTTTGTGCTGGTTCGGGTAATCAGCACATTACGTTTCTCTTTGCTGAACATCGGCGAATGTTAAGTAAAATGACAGAATTATTCTCAGCCAAATCCTGTCTGCTCTTTCTGACTTTCATATTTTTTTAAGTCTTCCCAGTTTGTAATAAAATAAAATAGTCTCTATATATGCTTTGCGACTTTTTATTTTTCGTTAAATTCATGTTTTTGTATCCCCATTTCTAGGAATAGTTCTGGTGCACATTATTTGCATATTTTAAAATCGTTTGACATAGATAAATCGAAATACATCACCTCTCGGAGTTTGTCCAGACCAATCCATATAGCAGGCATGAACACTAACCTGCAACGTCACAACCTGTGGGCAGTTTAGACCAGTATCTCGTTGACACGTCACATATTTTTACCATGTGGCAACGAGCTACTGCCCACAGGCTGCGTCATTGCAGGTCAGTGTTGAGGCCTTCTGTAACGCATGGTCTGGGTTTGTCTCTACAAGCAGTTGTATTGAATAACAAGTACTACCCAATATTCACCTTTTACATACACGATGATTAATTTGTGTTCAGTTCACGGTGTGTTTGCGTTTGTGTGTGTATTGTGTGTATGATTCTAGCTGTAGATAAAAATGTGAGTTTGTGCTAGTGTGTGTGTGTGTGTATTTTTAAATCCTGTTTGCATAAAAAGAAAAAGAAATACAGCAGGGCAATGTCGCTTGCTTCACGTCAAAATGTTTTGGATTTTAAATTGTGTTCTCACTTACCTGTGTCCTGTTCACCTGGAACTCATGCTGTAGAGGTAAGACTCAAAGCTTTTGTATCTTTCTATTTATTATAGCCATAGTAGGAAAAAAGTGAAATAAAATATTTTAAAAGCTTATATTGAGTGAGATTTGCATCAATCATTTTTAATCAATAATGTTATTAATTTTTCATAGATCAACAATAACAGATGTGTACTACTGGAAATATTGTATTCATTGCTTTAGTTTAGCGCAGCTTTCATGCTAAAAGGAATGCTTAGTGCGCTATGGTTCAATCTCTTGTGTGAGTGTGGGGGGAAGGGTGGTAAAAGTTTTCCGCGCTGCTTTTTAAAAAAATGGCTCAAGGCTGAACTTGACCTTATGATCTCGAGTCTCCGTGATAAAGAGCAGACGTGATTGCCTTGAGCGAGACTTATAGAAGGCCTGAACACTGACCTGCGACGTCACAACATGTGGTCAGTTAAGACCGATACCTCTTAGCCAACGTACAGACCTGTGACGTGGCAATGAACTATTTATCTAAACTGCCCACAGGTTGTGACGTTGCAGGTCTGTGTTCAGGCCTTCTATAACGATGGGTCTGGCCCTGAGCCCTAGAAATACATTTAAAAATAGAAGGTTTTAAAGTCTTTGAAAAAGTCCTTTAAAGTGAAACATTTTTATTAAACGACCTATTCTACGCATGGATTATCTCCCGTAGACTCCGAGGTGTAAGAGATCTTCCTCCCCCCCCCCCCACAGTATGAGGTATGTTGATATAGAGCTTGTAGAAAAACAAATAGTAAAAGCTCTTTGTTGTTTGTAGCCCTCTCAGCCAGCTTTGTTGTTTTCCTCTAAAGTTACATCCGGGTATGTTCAGGAATATTTGATAGCATAAACAGAACATATACATGTTAAACACAGTGTTTATTTATTAGCGGCCCCCGTAAGGGGAAAAAGCCGCTATTAGGTTTGTGCAAAATGTCCGTCTGTCCGTCTGTCCGTCTGTCCGTCTGTCACACTCAGATCTCGAAAACTAGAAGAGATATGAAAAATATTATTTCATCATTAAATCCGGCTTGAAAAGTTTAGGTGCAACGGCTACTTTTGGTTTTCTAAAAGCAAACCGTTTAATTTATAAAATTAATTATGCAAGCGATTTTTTCATAAAAATACACCAATTCTAAAACAATTACGTAAATGTAAGGGAGGCAATGTTACAATATGCTAACAAAGATGGACAATTTTTGTGTATTTTCAGTATCACTAAGTCAAATATATTTTTAAAATGTACAGGAAATGTTTACAACAAATACAAATAATAGTTAAAGACGTTTTTTCTGGTCAACTAGCTGCTAAAATTAAAAGAAAACATTTCTGTTTGTTTATAAAGGCTAATAATGCACTTTGTATGTAAATATCACGCACATTTTTTTAAATGGACTTTTTATGCAGCGATTTTCGTGCAGTAGCGTAACGTCGCAACATGATCAGGTGCTAAACCAATTCCTTAAACTTTTTTTAAAAATCAGATTTTATTTATTTTTTGTTTAGTGCCCCCATCCGAATAAAAGAAGCTTATTTTTGTGCGTTTTGTCTGTTGGTCGGTCTGTCCGTCACGATTAGATTTAAAAAACTAGAACTCTAAAAGCTATTGAAAATCTGATTTACCCTTTAATGTTCCTCCCATAACATCTCAATAGTTTTAAGTATCTAAAATTGATTGTTCCGGATTTTTTTGTGCAAAACTAATCAACGCCAACAAATGTTTGTTTGCTCTTCTAACTTATATTACATTCAATTTCCATGCTTAAACGTTGCAAAAACACATTATCAATAATATGTTGTTCCGTTTTTTATGTAAATAGCATATTAATGCTAAATCATAATCTCTATACTGACTTATATTTCATTAAGTGTAAAAATGTTCCGGATATTGTTTTATAAAACATGAATTATGCCTAATGATTGTTTGAAATCGCATAAGGCTTTTAAAAAAAGTAATTTACTAGAATTGATTACTGAAAATTACTTTTTAGACATTTAATTTTCTTGTAAAACATAACATAGAAGTTTTGTAATCGATAAAGAAAGTTCCGGATTTTGTTTCTTACAAATCGTCGCCAGAAATTTCCGAATTTATTTAAAAATCTACTAACGCCAAATAATTGTTTGAACTCCCTCTTCTAATTAATTAACAAATAATCTTCTCATTTACGAAATAATGTTTTTAGGGATTTTTATGAAAAATATTTTAACTCACTACTCTCTTACAGTACATTTAACTTTCTACCTAAAACATTAAAAAATCTAATTATCGTTAATATTATGTTCCGATTTTTAAGGAAAACAGAATCCAAACACCAAAGTAAGGTATGAAAATCTCTCCACGTGGCTGTAGTACATCTAATTTTTATACGAGACCATCCAAAAAATTTAATTAACGGTATTACATTTATCTGAAATTCTCTTTTTCTTTTACTATTTATACAAACATCCGGAACAATCTATTATATAAACTTTTCAATTGTGTTCATACCTAAAAATTATTGCGATGTTTTGAAACGTAAAATAAAGGTTAATCAATTTTTAATAACTTTTAGTTGTTTTTTTTATATCAAGATAACGGACAGACCGACTGACAGACAAAACGCAAAAACAATGCGGCTTTGATCCTTTTTAAATAATATCTATTAGAACTCAGTGCACCAATGTCTATGAACCCTCGTTAAATATCTCGTGTAAATAAAGACATTTTTTTTATGGTACCGGTACTAGCCTATTGTGAGGTAATGGAATTTTTTTTCTTTGACGTCATATGAATGGACTCTTTAAATGTAATGTTAAAAGAACGCACTCGGTGCACCAATGTCTATTAACCCTCGAAAAAATTGCTTGTATTAATGAAAACATATTTTAGTCTAACTAAGCCGTGTGACGTAGTGTTTTTTTTTCCTTTGACGTCACATGGAATGAATTCTTTAAATGAAATGCTAAAAGAACACACTCGGTGCACCAATGTCTATGAACACTCGAGAAATGGCTCGTGTTGATAAAGGTGATTTTTAGTCTAGCTAGGCCTTGTGACGTAGTGTTTTTTTTTCCTTTGACGTCATATGGAATGAATTCTTTAAATGAAATGCTAAAAGAACGCACTCGGTGCACCAATGTCTATGAACACTCGATAGCTTGTAATGATGAAGGCGATTTTTATTCTAGCTAGGCCGTGTGACGCAGTGTTTTTTTCCTTTGACGTCATATGGAATGAATTCTTTAAATGAAATGCTTAAAGAACGCACTCGGTGCACCAAAGTCTATGAACACTCGATAAATGGCTCTTATAGATAAAGGCGATTTTTAGTCTAGCTAGGCCGTATGACGTAGTGTTTTTTTTTTCCCTCTGACGTTATATGGAATTAATTCTTCAAATGAAATGAAAAAAGAACTCGGTATAGTAATGTTTATTAAGCCTCGTTATGTGACTCGCGTTTAAAAAAGGAATGATATCTTGATTTAGATCTAATCTAGATTTTTTAAACTAGATCTAGATTTTTATTACAGTATATCTAGATCTGGATTTATATTCTAATTAAAATTATTTTAGAGTCTAGATCTAGAATTTCTAGATCTAGTTTAGACTAAAATAGACTAGATTAAGATGTAGAATTTCAATTTCTAAACTTAAAGTGTAAAAAAAAAGTGTAGATTTTCATTTCCAAACGTTTTGATCAATATTGTAATGTTTTAATATACTAAAACTAATCTACTATTTTTTATTAAATTTAAATTGAAATTTACGGCAAATGAATCTTTGAAACATTATTACTTTTGACCATCGGATGGCTGCCTGATCGTGCGGTTTGCGCGCTGGACTGTCGTTCAGATTTATGGATGGCCCAGGGTTCAAACCCTGCCCGCTCCCATCCCCCGTCGTCCTGCGGGAGGTTTGGACTAGGAAGTAATTATCTTCAACTCTGAAGGAACATCCGAAACGTGTAAAACATTTTACATCAAAATTAAATCACCTCTTGAATATTATTTGCGAATATGCAGATCCGACAGGGATCCGACTTCGACGGGGGCCGCCTCTGAGTTTGTGTAACACAAACTCTCTTTGTAATCTTGTTTATTTTTTTAATTATAAGAGTAGAACAGAGATCCGTTGATTCATCCATATCCGTCAAAAAAAAAAATGTGTTAGCTAGAACAATGATAGATGTACTGTCGCTGTGATAGGCAACTCTCATAAAATTAACACCTTGTCCAATTGATCGCCTCTTGTTTCTTCATTTAATTTCTATTATTGGTAAAGAGACATATTGAATTTATTTCTTTTTTTAATAATGCGCTTGAAACAAAACAAAGATAAATCATTGTCTTCGATTTCCGATGAGTGTGGTATTTTACCTGATAACGCGGACCAACTTGCGACCTATATATTTATCCATATCTGTCAAATGATGCAGACAAAGCCGTTGTCAACTTTTTGTCCTCCTAGCCTATCTTCGACTTGGGCTCCTCTAAACACATAAGCCTACTCCATAGCATCTATTAGTCATTCTTATTATTATTAAAATAACTGTAATCAAGTTTTTATCTTCGTAATATTCTGCGGTGGCAGAGTGGTTAAGCGCATGGCTTCCTAACCTGGAGTCCTGGGTTCGAATCTTGGTAAAGGCTGTAATTTTGAATTTAGGTATTTTTAGGGCGCTCATGAGTCCACCCAACTTTAATGGGCAACCGACTTTAGTTGGGGAAAGTAAACGCGGTTCGTCCTTGTGCTGGCCAAATGACACCCTGCTCGTAAACCGTTGGCCAAAGAAACAGATGACCTTAGCATCATTTGTCCTATAGATCACAAGGTCAAATTTACTTTACTCTACATTATTCTATTTAAAATATTTAACCGTACTTTAGTCCGAGACAGCTCGAGTTGAACAAGATACTTTGACAACACAAGCGCAGTAAAACTTGTGCGGCCTTCCAACGCAGATCTTCACTATCGGTGGGAATACAAAAAAATAGGTCGGAAAATAAGAAGTAAAACACAGACTCTGGGAAATGACGGAACAAAATTTCCGTGTTTTAAAATGTCAACACGAAAACAAGGGAGAGAAGCAAAGAAATACTCTTGATAAGGATGTTTCTTTAGAGGTGAAGGTCAGCTACAGTGTGCGTAGCTGGGGGAGATAACTGTACCCTTTTCATAAACGGTTTAAGCCCTTTTTAACTTTTCGTTTTTATAAGAGATCGAACAATAAAAAATGTTTATAAAATAATTACGTCATTCATTTACTCCATTTTACATTTTCATTTATTTTAACATCACCCACCCCCCACATGGAACACACACACACACACACACACAAACACTGTAAAACAGACTATTAGATCCTGTCAAGAAATGGCTGCCTGGTTACAATGGCCTTGAGTGTATCATTGCAATGCAACGGTCTCGATATCTGTACCATCCCCTGCCGTGCAGAAAGAAGCTTAAATTTCATTGGTTTGAGTCAGAAACATTGAATTCAACAACAAAGACATTCAAAATTATTCAAGAACAATGGTACCACTTATTTCGATAAAAATGAGCTCTCTACACTTTGCTTTAGTGCTACCAGACCTTATAGCTACCATCCAGCGACGTAACTTATCTCTTCTTGATAACAAACATCAGTCTTTGAATGTGGGTCACAATGTCGCAGTGAGACTTTGTTTTGCTTTATTTCTTAATAGCCTCAAATCAAATAAATACAAAACAAACGGAATGTTTCAGTCACGTCAAATGTTGACTATGACTTTGTCCTGACATAAAAACAAATTAAAACCTGGGATATTACTAGCATAGACAAAGGGGTATAGCACGTATAAAGTGCAGACTGTGGAAAAAAGGCAACAGAATGGCAGCAGAATGTTATGATTGTAGTAGACTGTGTCTAAACACAAGATTGAAGTACTCCAATGTGAGCTGACAGTGAGGAAGTTCAGGGAACAAAGCGTTCTCGTGCCAGAAGCTGTTCATCGGCCGGGCAAAGAGTTCTTAAGTTGCATGGGACCACCGTTGAAAATCAAACATGTTATCAAGCTCTAAAGAATTAGCGTTATGAGATATGAATTTGAAGCCGCCTCTCAAATGTGAGCCGCACACGATTTTGGGCTTTTTGAAATCGTAAATACAGATTCAGCTGAATATCTTCGAACAAATGCCGCATAGAAAATAAGCAGTGACTTTCTATGCCGCTTTTTCTGACATAACTGTTTTTAAAAGGTCAGGAGACAAAGAACAATTTTGTTTCGTAAAGTATTTCACTTTGCAATCATTTGACACAGTCAATATGCAGATCATTATATTTTCAAGTAAAAACTCCTGTTTTTTTTCACTTAACATTTATCATCGATTTTTACAAAGCTTATATCAACTATGTCTGTCTGTCTGTCTGTCCGGTACAAATTTTGAAAACGTTATTTCTCCTACTTCCGTTCTGGAATAAAGTTAAAGCCAGAGCATAAGTATTCATTCATATTCATTGTTTCTAACAAAACATGAATCAATAAAATCATTAACTTATATATTAATAAAATAGTGGTAATTTATTAATTTAGTTTGATATCGAAAAAGGATATAAATATATATATATATATATATATATATATATATATATATATATATATATATATATATATATATATATGGCTGTAAATATAGAATTCTTTGAACTAGATAAATCTTGATTTTGCTTGTCTTTTTTTCTAAATCTATGTTATCAATTACTTTATCAAGTAAAATAGACTGATGAACAAGTCACAAATCTGTTGTATACTTTTATCCTTTCAATATGCACTTTTAACCATTATAAAGTTTTCGCTAATGACGAACTGGCAAGATTTTTCCGTGCTGACCTTGCTTGACCCACATGCCTGTGGTTTGAAACGCCTGAACATCAAGCCGTCCAGAAAAGAGGTGATATCAAAGAGCGGCGTCACTTTGAGAGAGGGTGGGTAACCAGAAGACGTTAGCTCTTATGCACAAGTTGGTGAAACAGTTTAATGTAGCCAGAGGCAGATCTTTTCCCTTTGCCTATAATTCGTTGTGTTAACAAAGCCTAGATCAACTCTATGTCTGTCTCTGTGTCTGTATGTTCCAACTTTTTTTACACGTTATTCCTACCACACCCATTCTCGATTTAACATTACACAATTATTTGTTGTTCCCAACAAAACATGAATCAATCGAAAAATTAACCAATGAGTTAATTATTTATTGGTAATTAATTATTTTGTTTGGCATCGAACAAGGGAAATAAATGCTCTTTATTGAGAGACGTGGCTGTATATGTTTACTTATTTTTCTCATCACGTTTTCTACATAGTTTTCCTCCCAGTTCCCATTCTCGGATCAAGATGAAATTTTGCACAAGTATTTACAGTCAGTGAGAAATACATGAAGCAATACAAGGGGGACGTATCATTGAATTAATCAATTAGTGGTAATTCATTAATTTTGTTATATATAGAAAAAGGTAGCTTATTTATTAAGTATTGATATATTCGCAGTTATTTTGCGGCTCTCCCCTTTTAAATTTTATAAAATATAATTTGTTAAATGTTTTCTCCGTAAATAAGTAAGATCTCACAAGAAGAGTTTCATTAAAAAAAAAAAGCTTTGGTGTTTAAAGAATATACAAGTAATGTCTGTTGTAATCTTTTACTTTATCTCTTCGGTGTTATGCCTTGGAAATGATGGCTTGGGAAAGATGTCTTAGAAGTTAGTACTTAGGTCTTAAGTGTGATGTTTTAGAAATGATAACTTTATAGGAGTGTCTAAGAAGGAATGACGTGGGAATGATTACTAGATCTAATAACTAGAAGTGATTACAGTGCTGACACACCTTAGGCCCAAACTGAGTTCGTTAATTACATGAAGCAGATTTTAAAAAAAAGTTTGTGGTTGTTGCTGTTCACGCGCATTTTTTCACTTTGACATTTCTTCACTTTGACATTTCTTCACTGTGACATTTCTTCACTGTGACATTTCTTCACTGTGACATCTCTGAACTTTTATTTCACCAGTTTTTGTTTTTTCTTAGGGAACAAATCAAAGTTGTGCATTTTGGGCATAGTACACGACACGCACACACACACACGCACACACGAGCACACAGTGACTTAATTTGTACAGAAATGGTCACCTTGGTAGGCTCTACGTTACCTACAGAAAAGCTCAATACGTCAGCCAGGAGGCAAGTTGATATGTTCTGTCAACAGCAATCACCTCCTTCGTAGCTCCTCGTTATACGCGGAGACTACGCCTTTAGTTTGACGTCATCAAGCAATCACCTGCGGCTCTTTCTTGTGTCCTTGAAATACATACAAAATACAATAAGTAAATATATAACTACAAGAATAATAAATAAATAATTGATTTTGTATATCCTCTATAGCTTAATTTTCAATCTTATACATTCTTCATGCATTATAGTCTGAATTCTTTAGCTTATTGTGTAAAAGTCAGGCTTATAAATGCTTGGGGCACTTTAGTCCGAATTCTTTTGCATTCCTTATAATGTTATAGTCAAGCTTATAAATGCTCGGGGTACTATAGTTCGAATTCTTTTGCTTATAGTGTAATAGTCAAGCTTATAAATGCTCTGGGCAGTAGGCCTATAGTCCGAAATCTTTTTCGGATCTTTTTGAGACGGAATATCTGGGAGATCTGCAATCATGGAGGCTCCTGTTCAAATCTCCATTTCTGATTTGTTGTTTTCTTTTTCAAAGCAGCCTCATGTACGATGATTAGCTGCTATTAGTTTTGTGTTGTCTGTTTGTCGGTCTGACACGTTTAGTTAAAACTAGAAAAGATATTGGAAATCTTATATCTTCTTTACGAAAACAAAATCAATATAATATTATTCAGAAATCTAATGATCGAAAATACGTTGTCAAGTGTATTTTCAATTTAAAAAAAAAAAAACAACTCTAAAATGATTTTTTTTTTAAATTACTCTTCAGAAATTATATTACATTAAGTTGTTTTTTTTTTGTTTGTTTGTTGTTGTTTTTTTTACCAAAAGGTATAAAATTCTCTTTATTGCTAAAAGGTTGTTCAGTTTGTTTTTGAGTGAAGAACAACGCTTAACGATTCTTTTAATTTGTTTTTTTTTCACTTTAAACAGTCAAAGAAGACCATGATTGGAATATTTCTTTTTCAAGGGCGGATTAGGCGGGAGCCGCTTTTGAGTTTGTGTGATAACAAAAAATCTCTTTATAATCATGTGTAAAATTGTTTTTGTAAAGCGCACTTGTCACTCTGTTACATCCTCGGTGAGCTAAGGTCCTATCTCTTTTGTGTTTGTGGACGTGTGTGTGTGTGTGCGTGCGTGCTTGCGTCCGTGTGTGCATTTGAGCGCTCGGCAAACACAGCCTAGCTCGAGTCGGGTCTCAAACAAACTCGAGACATTGAGACAAGCGGTTTATTCCACTCAGCCTCACCAACACATATGTCTGTAAACTACACACTTTCACTACTCACCCTAAAATGATCTTATTTATATTACCCCGTCTCCTACAAACACACACACACACCTCCTGACCTCCATTGCTAACCCTTCCCCCATACTTAGTTATGGAGGCGCCGCCTCTGTCACGAGTACCTCATTAGTAATATACAATCAGTCACGCGTGACACAAAGCAACTCTTCTTAATCAGCTCCTGACTCTTGATATCTGGTTCATTTAAATGTTCTTGTTGCCCCACACCTGAAAGCGAATGTCACGTATCAAAATTATACGCGTTTATAATCTGTCATAAGGCTAATGAGTTGACAGACATTTGTACACTAGTTATTAATCCGGTATAGATCGGAGGGTGGTAACAAATACCTTGACATCCTTTACACAGACATTTCCTTGTTGTTAGGAGTTAGTGAAAACACACAGACTCGAAGACGTTTCCATTACCTATACTACCAAACTTGTATTGCTAAGGTTTACAGTGGATCTATCTAGTTAGTACTTTGTCGTACAATTTGAGTAAGTAAATGTGAGACACGGGAGAACTAGATGAATGAGTGAAAACGGCGAGGTCACTGAATGAAAAAAAGTGCTTCTGCTCTCGGGATCAGGTACTGACACTATACATTAAGTATTTGACTTGTCTCCCTTTGTTCTAGCTTCTCAGAGTTCGTTACTTTGTGGAAAGCTCATTTTTATGTATAGGTAAGTAACATTAAATTTATGTGAATATGTCTGCGAACGATATTCAACTTAATATCGAGTTATTTACACAGGATCACTTGGTACACTAGTGCACTTTAAATGGATCTAAATATTTCAAACTTTTGGGAGCACGGCTTTCAATAACTTTCAATGTTTGGTTGTTTAAAGTTATTATTCAGAAGAGTCACAATTCTCAGCTCTGTTGTGTATTCTAAGTGTACTTAGGTTAAATATTTTTTTTAATTGTCTAAATAGTGATGTAACTATGACCTTGTCAATTAGCAAGACGTAACTATGCAATTATCTATTAGCGAGACGTAACTATGCACTTATCTATAAGCATGACGTAACTATGGACGTATCTTTTAGCGAGATGTAACTATGCACTTATCTATTAGCGAGACGTAACTATGCACTTATCTTTTATCGAGACGTAACTATGGACTTATCTTTTAGCGAGATGTAACTATGGACTTATCTATTAGCGAGATGTAACTATGCACTTATCTTTTATCGAGACGTAACTATGGACGTATCTTTTAGCGAGACGTAACTATGCACTTATCTTTTAGCGAGATGTAACTATGGACTTATCTTTTAGCGAGATGTAACTATGCACTTATCTATTAGCGAGATGTAACTATGCACTTATCTTTTAGCGAGATGTAACTATGGACTTATCTATTAGCGAGACGTAACTATGGACTTATCTATTAGCGAGACGTAACTATGGACTTATCTTTTATCGAGACGTAACTATGGACTTATCTATTAGCGAGACGTAACTATGGACTTATCTATTAGCAAGCCGTAACTATGCACTTATCTATTAGCGAGACGTAACTATGGACCTATCTATTAGCGAGACGTAACTATGGACTTATCTATTAGCAAAACGTAACTATGCACTTATCTATTAGCGAGACTTAACTATGGACTTATCTATTAGCAAAACGTAACTATGCACTTGTCTATTAGCGAGACTTAACTATGGACTTATCTGTTAGAAAACGTAACTATGCACTTATCTATTAGCGAGACTTAACTATGGACTTATCTATTAGCAAAACGTAACTATGCACTTGTCTATTAGCGAGACGTAACTATGCACTTATCTATTAGTTAGACGTAACTATGCACTTATCTATTAGCTAGACGTAACTATGGACATATTTATTAGAAAGTATAATGTAACAGTATAAGCAAACAGTAAGCTACTAGTCTTGTCGTAATCTGCTGCTGCTAGGGTTAAAATGTGGAAACATAATGTCTCCACAATACACTTCACAGTGTTTGCTCAGGACCCTAAGTACGGTGCTGATAGGCCTGGAGATATACCGCTCTCAGACTTGTATAAAAAATATTTCTATTTAGAGTCCTAGCCTCCGAATAATAATTACATTTATTTGTTTGTTTTTAATTGATCAAGTTTTGTTTTGCTTTTAATAAATGAGAATGTTGTTGACTGTGAACTATTTGGTTCCTGTCTCCAGGATCCTGTTTCCATTAAAAAATTGTCAATAGACTTCTTTTTTTGTCCTTGACCTGTATAGAATAAATATTGAAATTATAACAATATACCTCTACGTAAAGTGTTCTATTATTTCAATGCAAGAGCAAAGATTTCAGAATAACTTTAGAATTAATTACTTTATGAAAGAGTCTATTTTTGAATGTGTTTCTGTTTTGTGAGACATTTTTAGAGACCCCCCCGAAAGGGGAAAAGACGCTATTAGTTTTGTGTAGTTTGTCTTTCCATCCGTCCGTCCGTCCCTTTAAGATCTTGTAAACTAGAAAAGATAGTGAAAATCCGACATCATAGTATTTTAGACCATTTAAAAGTCGGCTACTTTTTTATTTTCTGAAAGCGAAAAATCTAATTTTTTAAATCAATTATGCCAACAGTTTTTTCATAAAAATACACTATTTTTACAACTATTCACTATTAATAGTAATTAACACTGGAGGCTATTTAGTAATTATGCAAACGTTTTTAGATTTTCGTCAATAAATTTCTTTTTAAAATTGTATTGCTAACTTAAGTAAAGTCATACTAAGTACTACATTTCTAAAAAAAATGTTTAAATATTTTTAAAGAAAAAAATCTATTTAGTATGCACATAAGCGGAACATAATTTAAAACAACAATTAATAAGTAGTTTTTCACATTATCGCCTAAACTATAGTAGCAAAGGGAGAAGCATATAACACTTAACTAAAGAATTATTTTTTTATTAACGAAATGTATTTTCTTGAGTCTTTGAATAAGAGATTGACCCTTTACAAGACAATTAGATAATCATTAAAAGACATTAGTTAGGCCATGTTCATATATAACATATCATTCACTTTCACCTATCGCTTGGTCTGCTGAACCCTTGGGGTTCACAAGATCTTTTAATTCTGATATTCTTTCTGACATTATTGAAACCTGCCTTTTTACCTGCCTGGGTGGGCCACTTTGGGATCTTTGGTCGCTTGTGAAACTACCCACCTCTAATGGCTACCTGACATCAATTGGGGAAAAGGAAAAAGGGGGTTGGCCGTTGTGCTGGCCACATGACACCCTCGTTAACCGTAGGCCACAGAAACCACAAGGCTTAAAAGGGGACCTTTACTTTTATTACAACTTACTGTTTCTTTTTTTTTTGGGGGGGGGGGAGGATCTTATACAGTTTTTTACCATAATATATAAAGCAATTTTTTTTTCAGATAGTCACCATTTAAAGTCAGTTAAAAGACTTTACTTCGAGAACTGATATAAAGAACAAGTGCAGTATTTCACATGGGTGTACAGTTCTAGTAGTTGACCATTGGCTACCAGTGATCGATTTTAAGTTTTCTTTTTGCTGTCTGTCAGTCTTCGGCATTTATTTGTGTCTGTGTGTGTGTGTGGTCTAAATGTGTATTGCGCGGGCATAAAAATGCTCAATAAGAACAAGTGAAAACTCAATGTGACTGTATATTAGCCATTTACACGGTTTGGGATTGATTCCACATTTGGAGCTATAAATATATCTGAACGTCATGCAGCAACATTATGACCTGCTGCCCCTTGAACTGGTCAGTTACAGAAACACAGCGGAGGACTACGAGAAGGACAACAAATGTTTGCTATCTCTTGCGGCTGAATCTAAGAGGTTTTTGCAGGACACGAACGTACAAATGACGAACACATGCAGCGATGACAACAATATTTATATTGTAAACAAGTAAGTATACACTAATACAGATAAGTCAACATACTAAATGTAACTCTAGAGGGTTACAAAAACAAAAGTATATCAAAGAAGCAACATACTAAATTTACAGTTCAATTGTTGGGTACATAATCTGGTGCCACTCGATACGGTTAGCTATTGAGTACCCTACCTTGCATAACTATTCAGAAGCATAAATATGACTTTTGTGAAACTAATACATAAATATGTCATTCATACCATGAAATAAAACTTAGCTGCTCGTTTTGAGATGAATTGATATTGCATGGTTCCAGCTCAGCTTCATCAGTCCAGCTGTGTTATTCAACTAGATACTACATTCTAATGAAACATTCAACGGAACAATGACTCGCACAATCTTTCCATTAGTATTTTTCGAAAGATGGATACACTTCTTCTAGCGATGCTCTCACCTGCCCAACCATATTTTTTTATAGAAAGATACATCGATTAATATAGATAGATAGATAGATAGATAGATAGATAGATAGATAGATAGATAGATAGATAGATAGATAGATAGATAGATAGATAGATAGATAGATAGATAGATAGATAGATAGATAGAGAGAGAGAGAGAGAGAGAGAGAGAGAGAGATAGATCGATTTTTTGTAGACTGACCAGATTTCTGTTTGTGCGAAAGATTTAGAATGATTTACAATAAAATTAGGCAAATGTTCTCACCTGCAGACCATCTAACTCCGATGACAAAAAATCAATGCCAATTATCGATTCGTCACCAGTTCTGGAAAAGATATCTCTGGGAAAACATTTATTGTCCATGTGGTATCTGGCAGTCATCCTACTGACACCCATTGTCTTCCTGCCAGTGTTTCTGCTTGTCAGTGATCAGGTAGGCTTGTAACAAAACACATTCTTCCACGCTTTCGACACTCCCCCAATAAATGTGCAGTTATGTTGAATTGCCTTTCTGTTCTTTAGAATTTTTTTTTTTCAATAAACACAGAAAAGGAATAATGCAGCACCTCAAAAATAGTTTCACAAATTTAGTTAATTGTTCTTTAACGTTTACGCTTAAATTAACTAGAACTATTTATTGACGAATAAGGTTAACTCTAATTACTCAATTATAAAGCAGTAAAACATTAAAAATTAATGAGTTCGGGTTGTATTGTAGAGCGAGATAAAGAGAGAGATATAAAGAGAGAGATATAAAGAGGGAGATATAGTTCAACAAATAATGTAATACGAAGAAACAAAAGCAATTGTTTTGGACTTATTATTTAACCTTTTTAAAGTCTGTCAATTTTTTTCATTACAATTCCAGCTACTAAAGTATTTCTCTTTATTGGTTCTTGGAAGGAAATAGTTGAAAGTCTGTTTAATCATATATATATATATATATATATATATATATATATATATATATATATATATATATATATATATATATATATATATGTATATATATATATATATATATATATATATATATATATATATATATATATATATATTAATTTACCAAGCATTGTTTTGGGCTAAAACTATATATAATCGATAGTCAATCGATAATAAGACTCCAGCATCACGCTTGGTCTAAAAGTTTCTCAACTTGACTTCTGAAAAGGACCTTATTAGGCCAACATCATCCCTGTCTCTTTCGCAGATTGCATTCTTATTGTAACCCTATTCTATCTCTTTATGTCAGTATCAGCGACAAGCCAGGTGTGGCTACACGATAGCCGTTATGGCCATCTACTGGACGACTGAAGCTCTTCCAATTGCTGTGACGTCATTGGCTCCGGTCGTACTGCTCCCAGCTCTAGGCGTTCTGACAGCCAAGGAAGTCTCAAGCGTCTATTTTAATGTAGGTACTTGATCTTCGTTAATGAACAAAATAAAATCATACGGGCTAAGTAAAAGAAATATTTTAATATGTATATAAACATAAAGTTTACTCTGCCCCCGGCCCCAGACACACACACATATTTTCCATTCACACACACATACATTAACCTTGACAAAAATAATGAAACAAACACTGGAAACCGTGACACTATTCATAACTATTTTACCCGTTTTAAAATAGGTTCTCCCGCCCGGCTATGTGAGTGTAACAGAAACCAAATGAAGCCCTGTGTATGTAATAGTATATTTCAGAAAGTGAATCCCAGTGCAGCTGCAACCATTGACATATCTTTCACCTTCTTCTGTAAGTCTGTGTGACTGTTTTAGCACCACACATGATCTGTCGACTGTCTTTCGCCATTCCTCTCTAACATTGGCCATCTGTGACTAGAAACTCTTTCAATGACAGGCAAGTCCCATCTTTAATGTTGTCTTCCTATTGTTTTCTCTGTCTGCCTCTTCTTCTTTGTTCTGGTAGTGTTACCTGCAGGAAAGTCTTTGAGAGTACATAGAACATTTGGCCATACATATAAGCTTGCATGTTTTTTGTTTGTTTTGTTGTTTTTCAGCGATCACCAGGTCATCGTGATATGCATGATATAAATTGTATACAAATAAAATTCAATTTTTAGCGGCCTCCGAAAGGGGAAAAGACGCTATTAGTTTTGTGCAAAATGTCTGTCCGTCTGTCCGTCCGTCCCGTTTAGATCTCGTAAACTAGAAAAGATATTGAAAATCCGACATCACAATATTTTAGACCATTCAAAGTTCTGATGAAACGGCTACTTTTTTTTTTTTTTTTGTGAAATCGAAAAATCTAATTTTTAAAATCAGTTATGCAAGCAGTTTTCTTAAGAGAAAAAGCTAATTAGTATGCATTATAAAATAGACCAAATTTCACACGAATAGTAATCTTGTAAACTTAATTTTTGTTAATTTTTTTTTTATTGTGGAAAAATAAATAGAAATTAAAAAAAAAATAGATCAATTATAAGACATCAGTTAGGCCAGGGATGGCGCGTTTGCTGAGCGGTAAAGCGCTTGGCTTCCGAACCGGGTGTCCCGGGTTCAAATCCTGGTGAAGTTTGGGATTTTTAATTTTGGGATCTTTGGGCGCCTCTGAGTCCACTTAGCTCTAATGGGTACCTGACATTAGTTGGGGAAAATTAACGGCGGTTGGTCGTTGTGCTGGCTACATTACACCCTCGTTAACCGTTGGCCACAAAAACAGATGAACTTTACATCATCTGCCCTATACACCACAAGGTCTGAAATAGGAACTAGTTAGGCCAGGTAACCTTCTTTCTCCATTCTTATCTCTCATTTGTCTTTGATATAGGCCTAATTTCATTTAGATGTTCTTTCTGAAAATAGCACTTCGGGGGCCGATTTTAAGTTTGTGTTTCCACACAAACTGTCTTTGTAACCTTGTTTTGTGTGTTTTTAAGTGCCCTCTGGGACTTTCAAGTTTAAGATTTCGGTTCAATATATTAATGTGTGTGGTGATTACTCGGCCACTGATTTCACATATCAAATCTTTCATTTATCGAGACCATTGACAAAGCCACCAATCGATTATTGAACACACTTCAACAATGCAATAAAACAAATTATCAATCTATCTATGTATCTATGTATCTATGTATCTATGTATCTATCTATCTATCTATCTATCTATCTATCTATCTATCTATCTATCTATCTATCTATCTATCTATCTATCTCTATGAATATGTCTCTTTCTCACAACATTCATAATAATGTGCATTTCTTCTCCCAAGGACACGACCATGTTGTTTGTGGGTGGCATGGTGGCTGCTGCCGCTGTGGAAACATGGAACGTCCATAAAAGGATCGCCTTGCTGGTTCTCAAGTTAGTGGGAGCAGAACCAAAGTGGTCAGTCTCTTAGATAGCAGCTTGGTATTTTTAATACTATCTGTATTTCAGAAAGCATTTTATTGTTACAATAGTTTGCTAAAAAATAACATTACATTTTTACAAAAGGCTCTTTAATTTATTGTCTTTCCGCATCTAATTTCATGTTTCTTTTGACTTTGTCGAGAATCTCATTTATATTTTGATTCACTTGACTTAAGCTGTTAATTGTTTGCAATTTAACAAGGCCTATGTCATCTCACTCTGTTTATTTGTTAAGAAAATACTTTGTACAATATTTATCTTCCACACCTATTATCGGATAAAGTTGAAATTATGTACAATTATTCATTTGAGTAGACAATAAGTTAGTCAATACAAAAATAATCAATTAGCGAATTAATTACCGGTAATTGCTTCTTTTGTTTCTTCTAATATGTGAAATTAATCCTTATGTATTCATAGATATGGCTAAATATGTAGTTTTTTAAATTTTATTTCTGTCAACTTAATTCTCAGATCAAGTTAAAACTATTATTTATTGTACCAAACAAAACATGAATCAGTTTAAGAATCTACCAATTCGTCCATTCATTATTGGTAATTAATTATTTGTTTAATACTGAATAAGGAAAATAACCTCTACATTAATGAGAGATATAGTTTTAAGTACTTAGTTCTCCCCCTTAGATATTTAAAAAAAATATATACATTTTGTATTTGTTTACATTTAGCCTCTTGTTGGGCATCTGTCTAGTCACGTGGTTCTTGTCCATGTGGATATCTAATACAGCCACCACTGCCATGATGATAGCCATCGTTCAGGCGCTGTTGGCCCAGTTCAAAGAAATGAAGGCACACGACAAAACGCAACATGTCAAGCTGAATGGATATTCCGTCCGGTTAGTGAGCAATGTAACATTGTATTGTATTGGCCTCTTCAGTCGTAGAACGAGTATGGCTTATTAGGAATTTTTTGTTTTGGTGGTGAAGAGATGTAGGTCTATAATGATGTCCAGTGATCAAACCAAACAGAACAAATAAAAAAGTAGAATGTACTTATTGGCTAATTCATTTTCACCCATCCTTTTGTCCGTTAAAAAGTCTGGACACCACACACGATTTGTCGACCGTCTTTCTGTAACAATTAAAGTTCAGTTAAACGCAAAGATTATTGAGATTTGAGCGCCATAAAGCACGTGATGGGGATAGCGGACCTCCTTATGAACTTGGAATAAGAGGGAAAAGAAAAAGTGCACGTGACGTCATGACATGCGCATTTTACTTTGCTCTCGTGAGGGGGGGGGTAAAATACGGAAATTTCCATTCTAGATGTATCTATTAAAAAATGTATAAATTTGGGCTTGTGAAAACCTTATGAGAGGGACACTATTGAGTTCTTTAAATCCCTGACAAACTGACATATACACTTTATAATGTACAGTAATGAACAAGACTTTCTAGTTTATAGAAATGCACTGAAATTGTGTACTGTATCGAGACTATTCGTTATTAAAGGCCTAAACACTGACCTGCAACGTCACAACCGGTGGAAAGTTTAGCCCAATAGCTCGTTTCCACGTTGCACATACCTATGATATAGCAACGAGCTATTGGTCTAAACTGCCCTCAGGTTGTGACGTTGCAGGTCAGTATTTTGTAACAATTGATCTCGGCTGTTTAAACAATCGTTTTTGAAAGTTCGGTTAGTTTTGCTCATATAATATTTATAAATGTTTATAGAATGCTGTTTTAGGCTCAAAGAGGTGAGAACTTCTATGTTATTACATTAATCTAGAAACCATTGATGATCAATTAATATCATCCTTTTCAATGACTTTTTTTTTTTTTTTTTTTTTTTAAATGTAACGCACATTTAGAAAAAAAAATCTTATTTCAAAAGAAGAAATGGACAATAACTTAATATATTCTAGTATCTTCTCGTTCATTCAACTAATGATTTACACTAGTTAAATTATAAAAACACTTGTAGCTAAAAGAACTATTGATCTTAATTAACATTGAAAAATGTCTCATACATCACAGTATAAAAGGAACTCTCTTGCAAAGAGAAATAACTAGTAGAAAAATAAACACTGACAGACCTCAATTGAATTATCTTTCTTTTCTCTACATTATTCTTGTCTGGTAGAGATATAAAGTCAAAAGTTTACCAATGTTTATTTAAGAATTTAAAAATATATATTTTCTGGGTGTTATGGAGAGAGAGAGAGAGAGAGAGAGTGTGGGTGTGTAGGTGTGTGTGGGTGTGTTTCTATGTTTCTAAGTTAGCAATAGTTTGGTTGTAATGCAGCGTGAATGATGCAAGATAGGCAGCCCTGGCGTAAACTGTCTTTCGTACGCTATACGACTCCAGAATGTCAGGGTGAAAAGACATGCTTTTAGATTGAGTTAGATCTTGTTCAAATATCAATTTATATTAGCAATTAAGTCTACTACATTTATTTCATTTCATCTCAATCAATAGTAATAAAAGTTCTACTTAGTTTTGTTCACGAAAGTATTTATTTCTAGAATACACCAACAGCGGTTTAGTTGTCTACCAGGAGTTTGGTGCTACGGGTCAACAACTGTTAAGAATACTGGGCAGAACAACACGTTTATTCGATATAAAGGAACTATGAAAGTTAAATGTCAAATAAACATTTCTCGTCTATCAGGCTACAATAAATCGTTGGTATATACATTTTTAGGAGTGTTCTCAAAGTATGTTCAGTTAATCATTTAAATACTAAAAAAAAGTAAAATAAAAAAAACCCAGATTTATTTGAATACTGATTAAAATCTACAAACTCTATTAACGATATTCCCATTGGCTTGTAGATAATATAACATATTATAAGTCTTGAAATTAAATTATACTGTCTTCTCTGCTGTTTTTTCACTATGTGGTTACAATGTCTGAAGTGTTCTAAAAGTTTACATATCTTGACTTTGTTTTGACCAGGGCGCAGGATAAAACTGACCAGGAGGCAGACGCAGAGTTCGTCCGACTCAGCAAGGCTTTAACCCTTTCCGTCGCTTACTCAGCCAATATAGGCGGTGTAGCTAGCCTCACGGGTACGGGGCCTAACCTGGTCCTGCTAGCTGCGTCCCAGAAGTAAGCAGAAAGTTATCACATTTTGATAGGGCAATATTTGTTACATTATTAGCTGTTGTTCTTTTGTTTACTCGGTCAGTGTTAAGCTTTTTAAACCTAAAAAACATAATCACAATGTAAATTATTCAGACGATTCATTATTCAGAATCTACACCTCCAATAAAATTTCACCATAACATCGCACAGATTTTTCGCCACTTTAATTGTCACGCCACTTTTAGTCAAACACTCCTTTTTTTTATTATCATATCTCACAGCTACTCCTTCTATAAAATATCATGTCATATCTCACAGCTACTCCTTCTATAAAATATCATGTCATATCTCACAGCTACTCCTTCTATAAAATATCATGTCATATCTCACAGCTACTCCTTCTATAAAATATCATGTCATATCTCACAGCTACTCCTTCTATAAAATATCATGTCATATCTCACAGCTACTGCTTCTATAAAATATCATGTCATATCTCACAGCTACTGCTTCTATAAAATATCATGTCATATCTCACAGCTACTCCTTCTATAAAATATCATGTCATATCTCACAGCTACTCCTTCTATAAAATATCATGTCATATCTCAAACCACCTGCTTTTATAAAATATCATGTCATATCTCACAGCTACTCCTTCTATAAAATATCATGTCATATCTCACAGCTACTGCTTCTATAAAATATCATGTCATATCTCACAGCTACTCCTTCTATAAAATATCATGTCATATCTCACAGCTACTGCTTCTATAAAATATCATGTCATATCTCACAGCTACTGCTTCTATAAAATATCATGTCATATCTCACAGCTACTGCTTCTATAAAATATCATGTCATATCTCACAGCTACTGCTTCTATAAAATATCATGTCATATCTCACAGCTACTGCTTCTATAAAATATCATGTCATATCTCACAGCTACTGCTTCTATAAAATATCATGTCATATCTCACAGATACTCCTTCTATAAAATATCATGTCATATCTCACAGCTACTCCTTCTATAAAATATCATGTCATATCTCACAGCTACTGCTTCTATAAAATATCATGTCATATCTCACAGCTACTCCTTCTATAAAATATCATGTCATATCTCACAGCTACTGCTTCTATAAAATATCATGTCATATCTCACAGCTACTCCTTCTATAAAATATCATGTCATATCTCACAGCTACTGCTTCTATAAAATATCATGTCATATCTCACAGCTACTCCTTCTATAAAATATCATGTCATATCTCAAAGCTACTGCTTCTATAAAATATCATGTCATATCTCACAGATACTCCTTCTATAAAATATCATGTCATATCTCACAGCTACTGCTTCTATAAAATATCATGTCATATCTCACAGCTACTCCTTCTATAAAATATCATGTCATATCTCACAGCTACTGCTTCTATAAAATATCATGTCATATCTCACAGCTACTCCTTCTATAAAATATCATGTCATATCTCACAGCTACTCCTTCTATAAAATATCATGTCATATCTCACAGCTATTCCTTCTATAAAATATCATGTCATATCTCACAGCTACTCCTTCTATAAAATATCATGTCATATCTCACAGCTACTGCTTCTATAAAATATCATGTCATATCTCACAGCTACTGCTTCTATAAAGTATCATGTCATATCTCACAGCTACTCCTTCTATAAAATATCATGTCATATCTCAAACCACCTGCTTTTATAAAATATCATGTCATATCTCACAGCTACTCCTTCTATAAAATATCATGTCATATCTCACAGCTACTGCTTCTATAAAATATCATGTCATATCTCACAGCTACTGCTTCTATAAAATATCATGTCATATCTCACAGCTACTGCTTCTATAAAATATCATGTCATATCTCACAGCTACTCCTTCTATAAAATATCATGTCATATCTCACAGCTACTGCTTCTATAAAATATCATGTCATATCTCACAGCTAATGCTTCTATAAAATATCATGTCATATCTCACAGCTACTGCTTCTATAAAATATCATGTCATATCTCACAGCTACTGCTTCTATAAAATATCATGTCATATCTCACAGCTACTCCTTCTATAAAATATTATGTCATATCTCACAGCTACTGCTTCTATAAAATATCATGTCATATCTCACAGCTACTGCTTCTATAAAATATCATGTCATATCTCACAGCTACTGCTTCTATAAAATATCATGTCATATCTCACAGCTACTGCTTCTATAAAATATCATGTCATATCTCACAGCTACTGCTTCTATAAAATATCATGTCATATCTCACAGCTACTCCTTCTATAAAATATCATGTCATATCTCACAGCTACTGCTTCTATAAAATATCATGTCATATCTCACAGCTACTGCTTCTATAAAATATCATGTCATATCTCACAGCTACTGCTTCTATAAAATATCATGTCATATCTCACAGCTACACCTTCTATAAAATATCATGTCATATCTCACAGCTACTCCTTCTATAAAATATCATGTCATATCTCACAGCTATTCCTTCTATAAAATATCATGTCATATCTCACAGCTACTCCTTCTATAAAATATCATGTCATATCTCACAGCTACTGCTTCTATAAAATATCATGTCATATCTCACAGCTACTCCTTCTATAAAATATCATGTCATATCTCACAGCTACTGCTTCTATAAAATATCATGTCATATCTCACAGCTACTGCTTCTATAAAATATCATGTCATATCTCACAGCTACTGCTTCTATAAAATATCATGTCATATCTCACAGCTACTCCTTCTATAAAATATCATGTCATATCTCACAGCTACTGCTTCTATAAAATATCATGTCATATCTCACAGCTACTCCTTCTATAAAATATCATGTCATATCTCACAGCTACTCCTTCTATAAAATATCATGTCATATCTCACAGCTATTCCTTCTATAAAATATCATGTCATATCTCACAGCTACTGCTTCTATAAAATATCATGTCATATCTCACAGCTACTGCTTCTATAAAATATCATGTCATATCTCAAACCACCTGCTTTTATAAAATATCATGTCATATCTAACAGCTACTCCTTCTATAAAATATCATGTCATATCTCACAGCTACTCCTTCTATAAAATATCATGTCATATCTCACAGCTACTCCTTCTATAAAATATCATGTCATATCTCACAGCTACTGCTTCTATAAAATATCATGTCATATCTCACAGCTACTGCTTCTATAAAATATCATGTCATATCTCACAGCTACTCCTTCTATAAAATATCATGTCATATCTCACAGCTACTGCTTCTATAAAATATCATGTCATATCTCACAGCTACTCCTTTTATAAAATATCATGTCATATCTCACAGCTACTCCTTCTATAAAATATCATGTCATATCTCACAGCTATTCCTTCTATAAAATATCATGTCATATCTCACAGCTACTGCTTCTATAAAATATCATGTCATATCTCACAGCTACTGCTTCTATAAAATATCATGTCATATCTCAAACCACCTGCTTTTATAAAATATCATGTCATATCTCACAGCTACTCCTTCTATAAAATATCATGTCATATCTCACAGCTACTCCTTCTATAAAATATCATGTCATATCTCACAGCTACTGCTTCTATAAAATATCATGTCATATCTCACAGCTACTCCTTCTATAAAATATCATGTCATATCTCACAGCTACTGCTTCTATAAAATATCATGTCATATCTCACAGCTACTGCTTCTATAAAATATCATGTCATATCTCACAGCTACTCCTTCTATAAAATATCATGTCATATCTCACAGCTACTGCTTCTATAAAATATCATGTCATATCTCACAGCTACTCCTTCTATAAAATATCATGTCATATCTCACAGCTACTACTTCTATAAAATATCATGTCATATCTCACAGCTATTCCTTCTATAAAATATCATGTCATATCTCACAGCTACTCCTTCTATAAAATATCATGTCATATCTCACAGCTACTGCTTCTATAAAATATCATGTCATATCTCACAGCTACTCCTTCTATAAAATATCATGTCATATCTCAAACCACCTGCTTTTATAAAATATCATGTCATATCTCACAGCTACTCCTTCTATAAAATATCATGTCATATCTCACAGCTACTGCTTCTATAAAATATCATGTCATATCTCACAGCTACTCCTTCTATAAAATATCATGTCATATCTCACAGCTACTGCTTCTATAAAATATCATGTCATATCTCACAGCTACTGCTTCTATAAAATATCATGTCATATCTCACAGCTACTCCTTCTATAAAATATCATGTCATATCTCACAGCTACTGCTTCTATAAAATATCATGTCATATCTCACAGCTACTGCTTCTATAAAATATCATGTCATATCTCACAGCTACTGCTTCTATAAAATATCATGTCATATCTCACAGCTACTGCTTCTATAAAATATCATGTCATATCTCACAGCTACTCCTTCTATAAAATATCATGTCATATCTCACAGCTACTGCTTCTATAAAATATCATGTCATATCTCAAAGCTACTGCTTCTATAAAATATCATGTCATATCTCACAGCTACTGCTTCTATAAAATATCATGTCATATCTCACAGCTACTGCTTCTATAAAATATCATGTCATATCTCACAGCTACTGCTTCTATAAAATATCATGTCATATCTCACAGCTACTGCTTCTATAAAATATCATGTCATATCTCACAGCTACTGCTTCTATAAAATATCATGTCATATCTCACAGCTACTCCTTCTATAAAATATCATGTCATATCTCACAGCTACTAATACTATTTTAATGTATACATTTCTGTTTACAAAATTAATGTAGAATCGAGGCGCTATAATTAAATGGCAAACTCAAGTAAAGAAAGATAGAAACAGAATACTTCTTATATAAAATAAATATCACGTTATCTCTGACACCTAGTACTTGTTACACATTAACATATACTGCTACAACCTCCATATATCCGCAACAGTTACAACAGTTAAGTAACAAAATGTCTTCAAAGGTCTCACATGCTTCAGAGACATTTACAATAAGGCGCTTTGGCCTACATGAAACGATAGAAAATTGTTGGAAGTAACAAAGGATTTAATGTATCCCTATCCTTTGATTTGTTGTGTTATTCTTCTATTTACGTTTAGAGTTTTTGAGGAAGTCGGACTGACAAGCCCAATCACTTTCAGCACTTGGTTCATCTACGGCCTGCCTCTGTCCTTGCTCCTGATGCTGACAATGTACCAGTGGATGGTGGTCTTCTTCCTGCGCTGCAAGTAAGTCAGGATGTGTATCCACATTGTTAGGATCGGTATCCACATTGTCATAATCTGTATTCACATTGTAACTTGCTGGATACATAATTAGTACAGAGACATATATAGTTATACATATATCACAGTCATGACCAAACTTTGTCGGCCTCAGGGCTATATTAGTTTCCAAAACCTTTGTCTCGGGGCTATATTAGTTTTTAAAACGTGTGTCTCAGAGCTATATTAGTTTCCAAAACGTGTGTCTCGGGGCTATATTAGTTTCCAGAACGTGTGTCTCAGGGCTATATTAGTTTCCAAAACGTGTGTCTCAGGGCTATATTGGTTTCCAAAACGTGTGTTTCGGGCCGCATCTAAGGCAAAGGATAAGAACTCCGCACTTACAACTATGTCTCTCAATTATGGTGACCTTAAGTTATTTCTTCGATATCAAACAAGATAGTAGTTTAACAATTAACTAATTGCTTAATTTTTAGTTGATTCATGTTTCGTTAGGTCGAATAAATAATAGTTTAAAGTTTCAACTTAATACATGAATGATTGCTGGAGAAATAACGTGTACAATTATCCAAGGGGACAAAAAAAAAACTCCACATATTAAACAATATCTTAATACTGAAGGATCATTTTCCCTTTTTGGCATTAAACAAAATAATTAATAACCAGTAATAAAATAACTAATCGGTTAGATTTTTTAAAAAATTGATACATGTTCTGTTAGTGTAAATAACTAATTGCGCCTAGTTTCAACTCTAAGCCAAGAATAGGTTTTGGAGAAACAACGAGTTCAAAATGTGTACCAGACAGACAGACAGACAGACAGACAGACGGAGTGAGTTCATAAAAACCTTTGTAAAAAGACTTAATATTCTTTTTTTCCCCAGGGGCGGATGTCTGTGTTGTTGCTGCAGCCCTGAAACAAAACGAGGTCAAATCGAGAAGGTCAACGCCATGATTAGAGATGAATACAAAAAACTGGGACCCGTTACGTACGTGGACATAGAAAAAACTTTAAACATCTAACTTGTAACATATAATTTACAATTCATGGCATAAACTGTACAGAAGTTACAAGAGACTATACTTTATTACCTACTGTATTAGCTTACTGTTCGTGAAATACAAACATGCTGTATAAATCTATATTATTTTTACAAAGAAACAAAAACACTCACTTTCTGGCTGTCTCATTTATAAACCTATCAAGAGATATCGTAAACTATCAAACGGATTCGCAGAAACAAACGTTTATTTTACCTCTAAGGTGTTCCTTACTACGCATTTTTTAAAGATTCGCAGCCCGAACAAAGCCATTCGCTAAAATTCACAAGCTTTTTATTAAACTTTTCTTTTTTTTTTTTGTTGGTAATTCCCCAAAGGTGTAAAATTTGGGAGGAGCTTTTAGCAGGTTTGGATCGAAAAGAAACTTTAAGTATATTGTACGTAGTGAAAAGTGAAACTAGAATTTACAGCCGAAAAGTATGTGTGCATGTGTATGTGTCTGGGGAATAAAGTGAGCCATTCCAAATCCAGTAAAACGTCTTACGTAAAAAAACAATAAGATACGCCTTGCTTAAATGTAAATACAAACAGATAGGGTTTTTAAAAATACTTTTCAACACTGCAAAGTCAAATTTTTATTAGCTCTTTCGTTGGTAGCTAATTTTTTTAAAAAATTTCGTTGGTAATATTGAAGTTGGTAAGTTGAAAAGCAGCATTGATGTTCCATTTAGTTGGTAATATTGAAGTTGGTAAGTTGAAAAGCAGCATTGATGTTCCATTTAGTTGGTAATATTGAAGTTGGTAAGTTGAAAAGCAGCATTGATGTTCCATTTAGTTGGTAATATTGAAGTTGGCAAGTTGAAAAGCAGCATTGATGTTCCATTTAGTTGGTAATATTGAAGTTGGTAAGTTGAAAAGCAGCATTGATGTTCCATTTAGTGCCCCTGGCAATGTTTTACATTTCTCTTGAACATTCCCAACACTGAGAGACCCTGAGTTCTATTCAAAAGTCATTGGGTAAAGTGAAGATAAAAATGTTCTGAATTACGATTGATTTCTCATGGACATGTTTTTTATCTTTACAGTTATGCTCAAGGTTCAATCCTGATTGCCTTCTTTCTGCTAGTGGTGGCCTGGGTCACGAGGGACTTGGGTGGAATAGGAGGCTGGGCAGCTTTGTTTCCTAAAGGGTAAGACTTTCCTTGAATCTTCTTTAAAACGAATTATTTCTTCTTTTTGTGAAACGGCTATGATTTCATAACAAGGCAAGAGTCTGCTGTTCTGTCTATTGCGAGGCGGCTATGGTTTCATAACATGACAACATCTGCTAATTTAATATCTATCTATTGTGAGACGGCTATAATTTCATAACATTACAAAAGTCTGCTTATTCATTCAAATTGAAATACAATCCTTACTGAAAATGATTTCACCACCTTCAGATGTCCTTTAGGCTGTAGTACGGTTGGAGCACCATACATGATCATTAATAAATATTCTGGGGAACCAAGCGTTATTTGCAGTACCCTACCATTATTGAGATAAAAAATCGCTGACCTTTCACTGCACATCAGCAAGACCCGTTAGATGCCGTACTGTAAAATAAAAAGAAATAAAAGTTTGTCATGATAGTTAATGTCCGGACAATCGACGTCCGGATGAACGACGTTTTACTGTACATCACTATGACATCATCACCTGCTAGACCAGGTGTTCTCAACCTGTGGTTCGCGACCCATTTGGGGGTCGATTGACCATTTGCCAGGGGTCGCCTAAGACCATCGAAAATATGGATTGTTATTGTCTACCCTACAATTCTGTATTTGTGTATGGAGGGGGGGGGTCGCGGCAGAGTGGGGGATTGTAAAAAGGGGTCGCCGATCTTAAAAGGTTGAAAACCGCTGTGCTAGCCTGTTCCAGGTTGTTGCATCGCATTCACGTGGGAATAGATAGGCCTATAGTGTTACGGTCTATGAAGATTGCGACATCTCTTTGATTCCCCGATACCTAAATATAAACATGCAGTGTTGTCTATTTCCTCAGTTACTTGAGTGACTCCACGCCGTCCATTTTGTTTGGTGTTCTTATGTTTGTCTTACCGTCGTCCATTCCCAAAGCACTGACCAACAGACTGGACAAACACGGTAAACTATTTCTCTCAAAACAATTTTACAATTAAGATAACAGCATAATTAGACAAAATGATTGAATTGCTTATTTTAAGATGAATTAATTGTTTCATGCATTATAATTACAAAAAGTATAGGAAAAAAAACAACATTAAAATGCTTTAAAAACAAACATCATCAATTAGTTTGAATCATCTATGTCATTAAAGTTTTAATAAATCTAGACCTATAACAATAAATCTGTGCGACTAACAATGTTCTTTATAATACTATTTTTACCAATTGTTTTTGTTGAGTGCTATTTCATGCTTTAGCTCTCTCTCAACACGCTCTGATCCTCTCGTTGCCTCGACCAGTTGGGAACATGGGGATGGGGGGAGAGGAAGAAAGGGAGATCTGGGTTTTGATTTGACCGTAATTGGGTTTTTTTTTTTTTTTTTTTTTCTGAGCTTTATATTTCTAGATTTCTTCGATTCTTTCACTCAATAATTCATTTCAGCTATCATCATCTCATCTGCAAAACTTTTTAAATAATTAACTCTCTTTCTCTCTCTCTCTCTCTCTCTTTCTCTCTGTCTCTCTCTTTCTCTCTCTCTCTTTCTCTCTCTTTTTCTCTCACTCTCACTCTTTATCTCTCTCTCTCTCTTTCTCTCTCTCTCTTTCTAGCTCTTTCTCTCTCTTGTTCTCTCTTTCTCTTGTTCTCTCTCTCTCCTCTCTATTTCTCTCTCTCTTTCTCTCTCTCTCTCTTTCTCTCCCCCCTCTCTCTTTCTCTCCCCCTTCTCTCTTTCTCTCTTTCTCTCTCTCTCTCTCTCTCTTTCTCTCTCCCTCTCTCTCTCTTTCTCTCTCTCTTTCCTTTCTTTCTTTCTCTCTCTCTCTCTCTCTCTCTCTCTTTCTCTCTCCCTCTCTCTCTCTTTCTCTCTCTCTTTCCTTTCTTTCTTTCTCTCTCTCTCTCTCGCGTTCTCTGTGTCTCTTTTTCTCTCTCTCTTTCTCTCTCTCTTTTTCTCTCTCTTTCTCCTCTCTCTCTTTTTCTCTCTCTTTCTCTCTTACTTTTTCTCGTTGTCCTTTCCTTCCTATTTGCCTATCCACTTGCCTTATTACCTCCTCTGCTCCTTCTCTTCATTTCTCGTTCCCCTATTAGCCAGTTTGTTGAATAGAAAGCGCTGGAAAGTAGAACGTAGAAGTCATAGAACAAAACGATGTCGACCGCGACATGTTACCTACAGACACAAAGCACAATGACAACACTACAAGCCAAACACAAATCACCTGTACACAAAACCCACTCACGTACAAGGATGGAGCAGGTCCAGACCATGCTGGGAGTCAAAAAACAACATGGCTGGTAGAGCTCTTTCTTCAAGTCCTTCAGTGTAGACAAAACAAAATGACAACTACAATTATAGCGCTTTATAATTAGTGTTATAAAAAAAAAACACAGACAAACGTGAAACTATTGGGGTACGAAGAGTAAAAGGGCAGTAAGCATGATGAAACGCAACATTCATTTGTGTCAGTTGCCTCCCATGGCACGTTAAACAAAAATAACTTTTATAATTTTCTATACACTAAATAAGGTTACAAAAATTAAACATTTGATAAGCATGTTTCTCTTTTCCCATCTACAGCTATATTCTTTCCATTAAAACGTAAACATAATGTTAGCTTGTCCTCCCCTCTTTACAAGGACTAGTCCTGGCTAAGTCCTCAATTATATAGTGTAATTCCCCACCCCTCCCAAAGGCTAAACTTATCAGTTATTTTATCTTAATTATGAAAGGTCCTCAAAATGTTATTGTGTCGCTTCTTTTTCATTCATATTGGAGATACCAAGTGCGATGTATGATTGTAACTGTGAAACACATTGTCTGCAGAGTCTGAGTTGCCGTTGAACGAAATTCTCACAAATCTTCGGTATAATTACTTTACAACCAAACTTTAGCGAAGTCTTGGATTCTGGACTCCAGAGTTTTATGACGACCTGAAAGAAGTATATAGACTTGTCGAGGTTTAAATAACACTCTCGTTGACCGATAATTCGGTATATAAATAATATACCCCTTGAGGATCACAGTTAATGCTTATTTTTATGTTATAGTTATGGTGTCTTTATGTTATAGTTATGGTGTCTTTATGTTATAGTTATGGTGTCTTTATGTTTCTCTTGTGCCTCTTGTTTTACTGATGAATTAGTTTGAGTGTTTATACTGTGACTTCTATTTTACTGTAGCTACCTACTCACGAGTCACGCCTTTGCTTACGTGGCGTCAACTACAAGACAAAATGCCATGGTCACTCTATTTTCTTCTTGGCGGTGGATACGCCATTGCACACGCCGCCACGGTATGTCAGTCTTACAAAAAATGCCTAAAGTAATTCGGCAATAGCGATACCATCCTCATAAGCCAAGAAGTAACTTTGTTTAGCTTACCTTTTTAAAAATGATACAAAAAAAACGGCCATTTAAAAATTATACTAAATATAGAATACCTTTAATATTAACCATATATATCTTTATGTTAGAAGCTATTTAGAAAGGTGCCTGCATTTTTAAGTAGAAATTTGACAAAATTACAATTTGCAATTAAGTCAATGAAAAAAAAACAAAAGATCATTCTAGTTCATGCTAAGAGATCATTTCAATCTGACCACTGCTAGTATATTAAAAGTGATCATTTCAATCTGACCACTGCTAGTATATTACAAGTGATCATTTCAATCTGACCACTGCTAGTATATTAAAAGTGATCATTTCAATCTGACCACTGCTAGTATATTACAAGTGATCATTTCAATCTGACCACTGCTAGTATATTAAAAGTAATCATTTCAATCTGACCACTGCTAGTATATTAAAAGAGATCATTTCAATCTGACCACTGCTAGTATATTAAAAGTGATCATTTCAATCTGACCACTGCTAGTATATTAAAAGTAATCATTTCAATCTGACCACTGCTAGTATATTAAAAGTAATCATTTCAATCTGACCACTGCTAGTATATTACAAGTGATCATTTCAATCTGACCACTGCTAGTATATTAAAAGTGATCATTTCAATCTGACCACTGCTAGTATATTACAAGTGATCATTTCAATCTGACCACTGCTAGTATATTAAAAGTAATCATTTCAATCTGACCACTGCTAGTATATTAAAAGTGATCATTTCAATCTGACCACTGCTAGTATATTACAAGTGATCATTTCAATCTGACCACTGCTAGTACATTAAAAGTAATCATTTCAATCTGACCACTGCTAGTATATTAAAAGTGATCATTTCAATCTGACCACTGCTAGTATATTAAAAGTAATCATTTCAATCTGACCACTGCTAGTATATTGAAAGTGATCATTTCAATCTGACCACTGCTAGTATATTAAAAGTAATCATTTCAATCTGACCACTGCTAGTATATTAAAAGAGATCATCTCAATCTGACCACTGCTAGTATATTAAAAGTGATCATCTCAATCTGACCACTGCTAGTATGACGCTGACAAAGTAGTTACTTTTTATTTGATTCATCACCTTGACCTTTTAATTATTCGGGTAACGATAGTTCGTTGTATCAAAACTAAAATAAAGCAAACATGGCTGTTTTACTGGAGAGTTTGTAAAATGGAGGCAAATAAAAAAAAACCCAGTAAGTTTTAGGGTGTCTCCGGTGTACGAAGTATTGACACACTTACACCCCTTGGACTAAACAGTTTGCTATTAATGTCAATGTTACTAGGCCGATTTAAATTTCTTTTGTCAATGCTTACTCTCTTGTAGGTGTCTGGGCTGTCTAAATGGATCGGCGACCAGCTGATGGTGTTCAGATCCCTTGACCAGTGGTTATTTCTACTTATTATAGGCTACATAGTAACTTTCGCCACAGAAGTGACCAGTAACACGGCCATAGCCACATTAATGATGCCCATACTAGCCCAGATGGTAAGTGTCTCTGTCTAGTGACTATTACTGGCCCAGATGGTAAGTGTCTCTGTCTAGTGACTATTACTGGCCCAGATGGTAAGTGACTCTGTTGAGTGACTATTACTGGCCCAGATGGTAAGTGTCTTGTAACGGATAACCAACTCTGTCTAGTGACTATTACTGGCCCAGATGGTAAGTGACTCTGTCGAGTGACTATTACTGGCCCAGATGGTAAGTGTCTTGTAAAAGATAACCAACTCTGTCGAATGACAATTACTGGCATCTAATTGAAGGTTTTAATAACATTTGTAAGGGTGAATACCATTAACGATTTCTTTATAGTTAAATGTATAAAAAACATTTAGATCTTAGTTATAAATTATTTTATTTTGTTTGAAATAACTTTATGTTTTTTGGACCAATACGTATTTATGTTAAAAATTGTATGTGTACGTTAGTTTATAATTTATTCAAATACACTTCAAAAGAAGTAATACAAAATGATATAATATTTACTTTAAATTGTACTCTATTTTTATTGAGGTGATTGTGATGCCATGATAGAAAACAGCATCTGCATTTTTGTTATGTAGCATTTTTTTTTACTTGCCCTAATGTAATGTGTTTTTGTTTTTTTTTAATGGGAATTTCAAAATTAATTTAGATATGGACTCCACAACGCCTTAGCTCCTTGCATAGAAATGTCTTAATTTTTAACATTGCAAAGATCTGTTGTAAAAGAGATATTGGTACATTGCAAAGATCTGTTGTAAACCTAATGCTAAAATTGTGACATTTTCTTGTGTTTTTTGTTTGCCAGTCTGTCAGTCTCCAGATCAATCCTTTGTTTTTCATGTATCCCGCTGCAGTGGCCACATCCTTCGCCTTCATGCTGCCTGTCGCCACGCCTCCAAACGCCATCGTGTTCTCCAGCGGCACTCTCAAAGTTATTGACATGGTGGGTACGCAGACTTAAGGTCCTAGTTAGGACTTATTTATAAACTATCCATGCGACTAGGTCTTAGAGAGAAAAAGAGACGCAAATGTAATATTAACATTATATTTTACTGCGCAGTCAATTGTGTGTGTTTGTGGGTGGGGGGGGGGTATCTTAACATGGATTCTTTTCAGAAAAACAAACATGTTGGAACATCTGAAAGTTGGCATGATCACTATAAAAATAATGAAATCCAACAGACACGGCGCAAGTGGGTTTCAGAGCAAATATCATTAACTCTTTCTCTCCTAATTAACGATGCCATCGTTGATTTGACCCCATTACATTAAATTAATGTTTGGTTTTATAAAGTTTAATTTGTTTTGTATAAAAAAGAGCATGCATACTCTTATAATTCTATACCAAAAGTAACGTCTCCTGATAACAAACAAAAATGTTTTGGAAGTTTTATCATAACAGGGTAGAATGTACAAATGTGAAAAATGTCCGAACTTGGAGATAATTACGGAGATAAAGAGTTAATAATCGTTTTTTGCATAGATGTTGATTGAGAGAAATCTTTTTATAAAAGCGCTTTTATAGTGTCAAAATACCAGGACTTCTTATTTATGCTATGTACACAATAGGATGATCTTTTACATTGCAGTAGGAAATCAGCAATTGCAAAGAAAAATAAGCTGAATGATTAGAATGGATATTCTTTGATTAGTGAATATTAGTTTTAGCTTGCTTCTTAATCCCTGCATGCATTACTTTCTATTTAGGTCACGAGTGGTCTCTTTTTAAACATCGTCTGTGTCCCTATCTTGATACTCGCCACAGCCACCTGGGGCAACGCCTTTTTTCACTTCGACAAGTTCCCACGTGAGTTTTTACAGAACTCTACTCTTGCTGGAGTAGTAAAGAGTGCATAGGTGTCTACTTCAAGATTTGAAATTGTATGGCATTGAGTCGAGTATGAAAGTTTACTTTGACAAATGGTTCTCTTAAAGAGTATGTCAGTGCCTAAATCCCAACTAAGCTCACCGTCTATTCCAGTTGTACAGTGTTTTCTTCGGTTTTTTTACTGTATAAAATTTTTTTTATACAATTGTATGTTTTCTCATCTTAATTTATTCTGATATTTTGTAAATATTTGATACACAAAAGATTGATGTTTATATTGAGATTATTTTGTTGCTATTGATATATAATGTTACTTTTTAAAAATATTGTAAAATTGATATATAAAGAAATTAACGGCTCGGTGACAGAGTGGTAAAGCATTCGGCTTCCAAACTGGAGGGTCCTGGGTTCGAATCCTGGTGATGACTGGTTGTTAATTTCGGTCTCTTTCGGGCGTCTCTCAGTCCACCTAGCTCTAAAGGATACCAGTTTGAAACTGTCAGGTAGAGTTCAGGCACAGGCTCTTGAAACTGTCAGGTAGAGTTCAGGCACAGGCTCTTGAAACTGTCAGGTAGAGTTCAGGCACAGGCTCTTGAAACTGTCAGGTAGAGTTCAGGCACAGGCTCTTGAAACTGTCAGGTAGAGTTCAGGCACAGGCTCTTGAAACTGTCAGGTAGAGTTCAGGCACAGGCTCTTGAAACTGTCAGGTAGAGTTCAGGCACAGGCTCTTGAAACTGTCAGGTAGAGTTCAGGCACAGGCTCTTGAAACTGTCAGGTAGAGTTCAGGCACAGGCTCTTGAAACTGTCAGGTAGAGTTCAGGCACAGGCTCTTGAAACTGTCAGGTAGAGTTCAGGCACAGGCTATTGAAACTGTCAGGTAGAGTTCAGGCACAGGCTCTTGAAACTGTCAGGTAGAGTTCAGGCACAGGCTCTTGAAACTGTCAGGTAGAGTTCAGGCACAGGCTCTTGAAACTGTCAGGTAGAGTTCAGGCACAGGCTCTTGAAACTGTCAGGTAGAGTTCAGGCACAGGCTCTTGAAACTGTCAGGTAGAGTTCAGGCACAGGCTCTTGAAACTGTCAGGTAGAGTTCAGGCATAGGCTCTTGAAACTGTCAGGTAGAGTTCAGGCACAGGCTCTTGAAACTGTCAGGTAGAGTTCAGGCACAGGCTCTTGAAACTGTCAGGTAGAGTTCAGGCACAGGCTCTTGAAACTGTCAGGTAGAGCTCAGGCACAGGCTCTTGAAACTGTCAGGTAGAGTTCAGGCATAGGCTCTTGAAACTGTCAGGTAGAGTTCAGGCACAGGCTCTTGAAACTGTCAGGTAGAGTTCAGGCACAGGCTCTTGAAACTGTCAGGTAGAGTTCAGGCACAGGCTCTTGAAACTGTCAGGTAGAGTTCAGGCACAGGCTCTTGAAACTGTCAGGTAGAGTTCAGGCACAGGCTCTTGAAACTGTCAGGTAGAGTTCAGGCACAGGCTCTTGAAACTGTCAGGTAGAGTTCAGGCACAGGCTCTTGAAACTGTCAGGTAGAGTTCAGGCACAGGCTCTTGAAACTGTCAGGTAGAGTTCAGGCACAGGCTCTTGAAACTGTCAGGTAGAGTTCAGGCATAGGCTCTTGAAACTGTCAGGTAGAGTTCAGGCATAGGCTCTTGAAACTGTCAGGTAGAGTTCAGGCACAGGCTCTTGAAACTGTCAGGTAGAGTTCAGGCATAGGCTCTTGAAACTGTCAGGTAGAGTTCAGGCATAGGCTCTTGAAACTGTCAGGTAGAGTTCAGGCACAGGCTCTTGAAACTGTCAGGTAGAGTTCAGGCATAGGCTCTTGAAACTGTCAGGTAGAGTTCAGGCATAGGCTCTTGAAACTGTCAGGTAGAGTTCAGGCACAGGCTCTTGAAACTGTCAGGTAGAGTTCAGGCATAGGCTCTTGAAACTGTCAGGTAGAGTTCAGGCACAGGCTCTTGAAACTCTAGTCCAGCTAATGCAAACACGAGCTTCCTCTCACCGGCATAATTGAACAGTGTGTTCTGGCTGGCAAAGAGTTTAACAAGTGTCTACTACATTGACGGAGGCCGTGTACACCTGGAACTACTGCCATTTTCCTATTCGATACCAGACTAACCGTGCGGACAAGCCAAAAATGGAAACAGAGGAACGGCGTCTGGATTGTTGACAAGGTTGTGGAAACTCTTTTACAACCCCGCACAGTGCAATGGGCCTGCTCTCGCACCCCGACGGAAGTCTTGTTCCACTACCCATTTGGCCTAAGTGTTTCCTCTTACGATCGTTTCCACCCGAGCGCCACTATGAGGCAGGGTAGCATGCCCGGGTAAATGATAGCTGACATTAGTAAAGGCGTTGATCATTGAGCTAGCCATGTGACATCCTCGTAAACCACAGAAATAGATAGCCTTTACAAATCTGCCCTACAGGCTGTATTGTCTGAAAAGGGAACTTTTTTATACTTTTAGAAAAGAACTGAAGTTATTTTGTTCATTTTTTTTTCAAAGAAAACGCATTGTCTACGTTATTGGGATAAATTGTAAAAAAAAAACAACAAATCTTTAAATTATTAAAATTAAGAAACTATTTGGTGACAGCAAGAAACATTTATTAGCAGACAATAGTTTCTTTGGTTCTGTACCTTCTGTGCTGGCCAGTCCTTATTTTTACACAGTAACACACACAACCACACATAAGGAAGTGCGTGATAGTTACCAAGCATGTGGTATGTCACAGATTCAATAAGGTTGATTTTGCTGGAAATATTAATTGATATAAGCACTCCACTTACTTCCACTGGCAAGCGTCTTAAATAGCCTTTGACAATCAGTCCAATTTCTGACGTGTGGCTCCAATATTGAGACCAGCGGAATTTCACTGAGGCAAAGGCTAGAAACTGGCGCCTAAACAATCAAGCTTTTGACAGAACGTGAATCGTTCGTCTTGTTTAGATACCCACCTAGGAGATGGAGAAACTCTGAATTCAAACTTCTGCTGCCTTGTTTAGATACCCACCTAGGAGATGGAGAAACTCTGAATTCAAACTTCTGCTGCCTTGTTTAGATACCCACCTAGAAGATAATGAAACTCTGAATTCAAACCTCTGCTGCCTTGTTTAGATACCCACCTAGAAGATAATGAAACTCTGAATTCAAACCTCTGCTGCCTTGTTTAGATACCCACCTAGAAGATAATGAAACTCTGAATTCAAACCTCTGCTGCCTTGTTTAGATACCCACCTAGAAGATAATGAAACTCTGAATTCAAACCTCTGCTGCCTTGTTTAGATACCCACCTAGAAGATAATGAAACTCTGAATTCAAACCTCTGCTGCCTTGTTTAGATACCCACCTAGAAGATAATGAAACTCTGAATTCAAACCTCTGCTGCCTTGTTTAGATACCCACCTAGAAGATAATGAAACTCTGAATTCAAACCTCTGCTGCCTTGTTTAGATACCCACCTAGAAGATAATGAAACTCTGAATTCAAACCTCTGCTGCCTTGTTTAGATACCCACCTAGAAGATAATGAAACTCTGAATTCAAACCTCTGCTGCCTTGTTTAGATACCCACCTAGAAGATAATGAAACTCTGAATTCAAACCTCTGCTGCCTTGTTTAGATACCCACCTAGAAGATAATGAAACTCTGAATTCAAACCTCTGCTGCCTTGTTTAGATACCCACCTAGAAGATAATGAAACTCTGAATTCAAACCTCTGCTGCCTTGTTTAGATACCCACCTAGAAGATAATGAAACTCTGAATTCAAACCTCTGCTGCCTTGTTTAGATACCCACCTAGGAGATGGAGAAACTCTGAATTCAAACTTCTGCTGCCTTGTTTAGATACCCACCTAGGAGATGGAGAAACTCTGAATTCAAACTTCTGCTGCCTTGTTTAGATACCCACCTAGGAGATGGAGAAACTCTGAATTCAAACCTCTGCTGCCTTGTTTAGATACCCACCTAGAAGATAATGAAACTCTGAATTCAAACCTCTGCTGCCTTGTTTAGATACCTACCTAGAAGATAATGAAACTCTGAATTCAAACCTCTGCTGCCTTGTTTAGATACCCACCTAGAAGATAATGAAACTCTGAATTCAAACCTCTGCTGCCTTGTTTAGATACCCACCTAGAAGATAATGAAACTCTGAATTCAAACCTCTGCTGCCTTGTTTAGATACCCACCTAGAAGATAATGAAACTCTGAATTCAAACCTCTGCTGCCTTGTTTAGATACCCACCTAGAAGATAATGAAACTCTGAATTCAAACCTCTGCTGCCTTGTTTAGATACCCACCTAGAAGATAATGAAACTCTGAATTCAAACCTCTGCTGCCTTGTTTAGATACCCATCTAGAAGATAATGAAACTCTGAATTCAAACCTCTGCTGCCTTGTTTAGATACCCACCTAGAAGATAATGAAACTCTGAATTCAAACCTCTGCTGCCTTGTTTAGATACCCACCTAGAAGATAATGAAACTCTGAATTCAAACCTCTGCTGCCTTGTTTAGATACCCACCTAGAAGATAATGAAACTCTGAATTCAAACCTCTGCTGCCTTGTTTAGATACCCACCTAGAAGATAATGAAACTCTGAATTCAAACCTCTGCTGCCTTGTTTAGATACCCACCTAGAAGATAATGAAACTCTGAATTCAAACCTCTGCTGCCTTGTTTAGATACCCACCTAGAAGATAATGAAACTCTGAATTCAAACCTCTGCTGCCTTGTTTAGATACCCACCTAGAAGATAATGAAACTCTGAATTCAAACCTCTGCTGCCTTGTTTAGATACCCACCTAGAAGATAATGAAACTCTGAATTCAAACCTCTGCTGCCTTGTTTAGATACCCACCTAGAAGATAATGAAACTCTGAATTCAAACCTCTGCTGCCTTGTTTAGATACCCATCTAGAAGATAATGAAACTCTAAATTCAAACCTCTGCTGCCTTGTTTAGATACCCACCTAGAAGATAATGAAACTCTGAATTCAAACCTCTGCTGCCTTGTTTAGATACCCACCTAGAAGATAATGAAACTCTGAATTCAAACCTCTGCTGCCTTGTTTAGATACCCACCTAGAAGATAATGAAACTCTGAATTCAAACCTCTGCTGCCTTGTTTAGATACCCACCTAGAAGATAATGAAACTCTGAATTCAAACCTCTGCTGCCTTGTTTAGATACCCACCTAGAAGATAATGAAACTCTGAATTCAAACCTCTGCTGCCTTGTTTAAATACCCACCTAGAAGATAATGAAACTCTGAATTCAAACCTCTGCTGCCTTGTTTAGATACCCACCTAGAAGATAATGAAACTCTGAATTCAAACCTCTGCTGCCTTGTTTAGATACCCACCTAGAAGATAATGAAACTCTGAATTCAAACCTCTGCTGCCTTGTTTAGATACCCACCTAGAAGATAATGAAACTCTGAATTCAAACCTCTGCTGCCTTGTTTAGATACCCACCTAGAAGATAATGAAACTCTGAATTCAAACCTCTGCTGCCTTGTTTAGATACCCACCTAGAAGATAATGAAACTCTGAATTCAAACCTCTGCTGCCTTGTTTAGATACCCACCTAGAAGATAATGAAACTCTGAATTCAAACCTCTGCTGCCTTGTTTAGATACCCACCTAGAAGATAATGAAACTCTGAATTCAAACCTCTGCTGCCTTGTTTAGATACCCACCTAGAAGATAATGAAACTCTGAATTCAAACCTCTGCTGCCTTGTTTAGATACCCACCTAGAAGATAATGAAACTCTGAATTCAAACCTCTGCTGCCTTGTTTAGATACCCACCTAGAAGATAATGAAACTCTGAATTCAAACCTCTGCTGCCTTGTTTAGATACCCACCTAGAAGATAATGAAACTCTGAATTCAAACCTCTGCTGCCTTGTTTAGATACCCACCTAGAAGATAATGAAACTCTGAATTCAAACCTCTGCTGCCTTGCAGCTAAACAAAAACATTGGAAGCGTTTCGGAAGTTAACACTTTAGAAAAATCAAGAGCCGGAGGCCCTTAGGAAAATGGACCTCATTCAACAATCGTAAACAAACAACATTTAGCCACGTATCGCTCTATCTCTTCTATATAATTTACGATCTAATGTTTAATACACGATGGCTGTCACGTGACAGTTTTTTTCGTTGTTTTATCAATATGATCACGTGACTAAATGTTGTTTGTTTACGATTGGTGAATGAGGTCCATAGAAGAACACAGCGCTACACCCTGCAGCATACAGCGCTACACCCTGCAGCATATAACGCTACAACTTTCAGCACACAGCGCTACACTCTGCAGCACACAACTCTATACCCTGCAGCATATAACGCTACAACTTGCAGCACACAGCGCTACATTCTGCAGAGCACAACTCTACACCCTGCAGCATACAGTGCTACACCCTGGATAAACCTGGGACTCCATTGGTTCCAAAGTGTCTTTGGAGACATCAGCTGCTAAGTGGGCGACATCGTTTGATCATAGCTCATCTCAAGGCTTTCATTTTATTTCTAGATGACCCATAGTTGCACCTGGATTAAAGGAAGCCATAGCTCATGTCAATGTTTTCATTTTATTTCTAGGAGATGATCCGTAGTTACATCTGAATTGAAGGAAGCCATAGATTATGGCAGTCCTAGGATGTGTCATACTGTTTCTTGTTTGTTATCTCACTTCTCAATTTGTTAGAATGTACATTGTGAAATGTTTCGAGAAGATTTAAGAACCTCTAGTTTCAGAATCACTTGTACACTGCAATAACAGAGAATGTTTGAAACGAATATTTGTAGTTTCAGATTCACTTGTACACTGCAATAACAGAAAATGTTTGAAACGAATATTTGTAATTGCAAAAAAATAAAAAGACTAATTTAAAGTTGGTTTTGTTCATTTATTGTTTATCTGTACATTACAAAATTTGGATAATAAAAATTCATATGTACATCGTAGGACATAGCAAAATAAGGTTTAAAAGGCAAATAATAATACCAATAAAATAATACCAATAACAAGGTCTGTCATAGAGCCCGAAGATTACTTATGAAGGCAGTATTACACGTCGCTACACAGCCCCTAATGCGATCTACATATTTTGCTACATCCAGCGCAGGCATAGTCGTTGTCCACCGTTGGTCTATTTTGATTTTTTTTTCGCCAGTCTACGTCTGTCCTCGGTAGCAAATTTTCTTTTGGCAAATAACTTCGTTTTAAATTACTACTAAAATTCTATCCAGACATTAACCGTTTTCCAGCTCGCACGTGATCAGAGTCATACACCATAAACTCAGTGGAACAACATAAAGAGATCAATTCAGATAGTGTCGAATCGGTATGGCATAAGAGATAAGATATTGTTGTAGCCCCGCCATGCACACCGCCATCCAAGATAGTGCAGAAGGTGCGCACTATTAGTGACTAGACTAGGAAGGATGTTGATATTAGAAAGGAGAGAACGATTTCCGCCCAAGTCTAGAACCGATATGAAGATGCTGTGCTCAAGGCAGATGTTCGATGTGTTTGTCATGTCTCCATGTAAATAAACATGTATGTCTCGTTGAGTTGCCTCCCTTCAGTTATTACAATATTTATTTAGTGATACATTTACAGCATGACAATCCATCAATCAATGTAATGTAAAAAGTAAATTTAAATGTATTTACACTGTCAACTGTAACATACTACAGAGTGTATGAAAACCTTAATTAAAAAACATTACATTTCAGAAATACTTTACCAGCGTCTGCAAGGCATCTTTTATAGTTTAGAAACAGTACTGGTGGGAGTCTAACCTGTTACAAGCCTTAGAAATATATCAAATACTGTATTTATTACTATTGTACATTCTTATGACATTGTATACCCTGTAGTCAGAGTGGTAAGCCAACTATTTTGAAAGCGAAGCGCTGACTATAGGAACAAATTCGTCTTATTTCACCAGATATTTAGGGATACATCTTGCTCAATGTAACTGTCACATGACTAAGGTATAGTCTTTATTTTTGGGGAAAAGTAAATGTTTTTGACACCTGGAAAAAGTCTAACCCTACACCGCGCAAATGGATAAGTAAAAAGCTTTGGCCTAAGGTCTGGAAGAAAGGCGTACCAAACAACATATGGCTGGTTCTTCTACCAACAAAGTCAATGTTGCCTTAACCTGCGGTACATGTGGACGATACTGTCTGTTAGAAAATGTCCCTACAGTCCCATGAACAAAGTACCCTACTACAAGACGAGACGGAGATTGAAGCACTTCAACACCATAATCAATAAATGTTTAAACACCATAATAAATAAATGTTTAAACACCATAATCAATAAATGTTTAAACACCATAATCAATAAATGTTTAAACACCATAATAAATAAATGTTTAAACAACATAATATGCTTTTTTTTCCACTCAATATTAAATAAATTAGAAACATTGAAATTAGGTTTTTACTTCTATACACTTACAATTCGCTATAAGACATTTCTGGCCGACACTATTGATAGCTCTCAATTACTGTTTCCTCTTGTTATTTCAAAGCTTATATTAACTCACTCTGTCTGGTAAAAAGTTTGTACACGTTATTTCTCCCACATCCATTCTCGGATCAAGCTGAAATTTTTCACAATTATTTCTTTTACCTGTCAACACAAGAATAAAAAAAAGTAACCAATTAGTTAATTTAATATTTGTAATTAATTATTTTGTTTGGTATTTCAAACAAGGAATAGAACTTTAGTTTTTTAATGACAGATAATAATGATTAAATATTTTGAACTAAAATAGGAGGGAGAACCTCCTAGCACTATGGAGCTCCGACTCGGCAACAGTCAGACAGAGCAGAGTTTGCAATTAATTCCTCCTATTCAAACCTAATCTCATATTCAAATAGTTTATTGTAGTATAAATTTAAAAGTATCAGACAGCACTTTCAGATAAAGTATATAAGACTTTGGCCCTGAGATATAAATTATCAATTAAAAATGTTACATTTTATTTACAATGTTTAAATCATTTTGTACACCACTTCATAGTTTTGTAAAAGAGAACATTTTAATGCCATTGTGCAACATTAACACCAACTCGGGTTCAGCACCTCAAATCAGACTTAGGCAAAGACATACACACAAGAAGTAGATCAAATTCACAATTAAAAAAGTATTCGCCATATTACTCATTACGTCTGTCCAGAGGTCACGTTGACAGCTGCCTGTGTGACGTTCTTCAAGAACTCTGCTGGGAACTGATCGAAGTGGAAGAAGGCGTTACCCCAGGTGGCAGTAGCCAGCACCAGGATAGGAGCACCTATGATGTTCAGAAACAATCCACTTGTCACCTAAAAATGTGAGATAGATAGATAGATAGAATGTAACTTTATTCCCTCGAAGTTACACGCTCAGACGTAAACTAAACTCTAGTTCAGTGGTTCCCAAACTTTTTCTGTGACGAAACACTTCCCATTTTCTGAGAATGTAGCGGAATCCTTAAATTATTTCCCATTTGTTTAACAATTATCATAATGAAACTAAATAAACCATATTCTAAATTTATAGATTTTGTTTTATTTTCAAGTAGAAAACTACCGTATAATAAAATAGACAGACATTAGCCTCAGGAAAAAGGAAGGTCTAATGAGCTTGATGGTACAGTGTTCTTAAGGAACTTAACTTTTTGATATTAGGCACGATATTATAAGCTCATTCTGCTATCTGGTGGGGCAGCAAGCCGCCTGGTTCTAGATACGAGTATATACTTTACTCGTGTTTCAACATAATAAAAAAACGAGTGCTTCTCACAAATAGATTGTAGTAAATAAGTACCGCAACATTTACTTGTTTTGAAATAAAAAGTACTTTTCAAACATAATGTCTACCTGAAATCATCTAGTGGTTGATGTTTGTACTTTTGTTCCCTTTTGGCGAAAAACTAACAGAGAGTTGTTCCCCTTTCAGACCATACGGTTTATAGGACAGGTGATGTGAAGATGATCTGTTTCTTTGGCCAACGGTTAACGAGCAGGGTGTCACGTAGCGAACACATTGACAACCGCCTTTACTTTCTTACTTACTTACTAAAGTCAGGTACCCAGTAGAGTTGGGTGGACTCAGGAGCGCCTTAAAAATCCCGAAATTCAAAATCCCAGTCTTCACCGAGATTCGAACCCAAGTTCAGAACCCAAACGTCCTCGTAAAAACTAATACCATAAAGTCAATTCTTCTTTTTCATATACTTCGGGCTACTTCATGTGTAGGCCTGCTAGTTATTTGTACCAATAGTTCATGGAACACCCATGTTGAAGCCTCGTGGAACCCAATTGTACATCCATGCAGAGCCTGCCAAGACACTGATCCCAAACATTATTAGCACTTGCTGTTCCTTTGGAGACTGGGGGGGGGGGCACTGTTGTGTGGGTGACATCGTTCCAATTTATGCTAATGCCCAGCCTTCATATTATATATATATATATATATATATATGAGATCATCCATAGATACATAAATATTAATGTGCTAATATTTTCTTGGTATGGGACTGTTTCGTGTGTCAATAAATTGAACAAAACGTTTTCTATGTTTAAAAGTAAAGAACCTAATTAGGTCAGCACAATGACCAACCGACTTTTTTTTTTCTCCACCTTATGTCAAGGTTGACTCAGAGAAGCGTCTTAAAAATTCGGAAATTCAAAATCCAAGTCTTCACAGACATTCAAATCGGTTCGGAATCCAAGCGCTTTACCCTCAGCCACCTCGTTCCCATAAACATTTTTGTTTTGACGCATTCAATTTTTTTATTTTCTGTAAATCTTGAACAAAATGTTTTATTGTTTGTCATTTTATAACAGTCTGCTACTCACCATATCTATGACGCGAACATTCCCACTTGCAAACACAATAGCATTGGGAGCCGTAGCTACTGGCAACATAAAAGCAAAGGAGGATGCAACCGCCGCCGGATACATGAAAAACAAAGGATTTATCTGCAGGCTTATAGACTGTGGAACAAATGGAGAGTAAGACTTGAGTCCAAAACTAAACAAAGCAGATACAAGCATTGTAGGAACTATAAAGCATAACAAGTCAAACATTTATTGTTTAAGTTCGTTACTAATTTAGGCATACTTTTTTAATCTTAACTTCTAAGTAACAGACTTTCAGTTAAAAGTATCACTATTAATGCCTTCAAACATCTGACAATACAGTCCGTCAACATTTGCCACCGAGCTAGTGAGGTCAAAGGTCGTTTAGAAAGATCTCGACCAATGTTCAAGTAGGAAACATGAAGTCTTCAAAGTTTTGCTGAGGTCTGATGTGAATTATGGCCCGATAATATTTTATATACAGCCCCCAAAAGAATGAAACCAATAAAGCGTAACAGAAAGTCGCGATGGTAATTACTCATGTATAATGTTCAAGTTAATTACTAGACATACAAAAGGTGAATTGATGATTAAACTTGTATCTACAGTATATTTATAGTTCTTTAATTTAAAAAAAAAAACAACTCATGCAAAAGCCCACGAATGTAAGAAGTACTTACTAGTTGGGCTAGTATAGGCATCATTAGCGTGGATATTGCAGTGTTGCTGATGAACTCTGTAGCGAAACACACGACGTAGCTGATGATGAGTAAAATCAGCCACTGGTCAAGGGCTTTCAACAAAATCAGTTGGTCACCTAACCACTGTGACAACCCAGTCACCTGTGAGACAACAAAAAATAAACAAGTGATACATAAATAACTAATAAAAGAAAAACATACACAGACCTTTGAACAGTGGCGGAACATCCATGGTGCGAATAGGTTCAATGAGCCCGGGCCCACGACGATTAGGGGCCCATAGTCTGTGGCGTAGCAACAATAGCGCAAGGGAGTTGAATGCACTTGGGCCAAAAGCTCTTGAGCAGTTGGGGCCTATGTGAGAACGCCGAGTTAGCACTGAAGGAAAAAAAAAGTACTTTCGTGGATGAGAATGGATTATAGAATCTGAAAAGCTCCCTCATAATATCCAAAACGTTACACGAAACTTTCTATTAGTTTTAAAACATGAACCATGTGTTTGAAGCTAGAGTTGATATACCAGCAGCTTGTAGTATTCAAATGTAAGGACCTGTTCTCCATCAGGCTTTTGATCGTGGTTGTTAGCTCTATTGTACGTTTGGGGGAGGGGGGGGACTATAGTTGCCAGATCGTTCCATTGTTTTCCTTTTATGTTCCTAACCCATTGTAAGTATTAGTATTAGTGGAGTGGGAGGAAGAGAGAGCTTGATGTAGAAACTATGAATGCGTTGTGCTGAAAAAATAAGGAAAAGGGCAGAGTAACAATTGCAATTAGGTCTCTAGATATAGTTCTGATGGTCACGAATTAATGTTTCGACACAACTACAAATTATTCAATTTTCTTAAAGCTTAATCTCTTATTTTTTATTTTCTGTATTTATAATATTTAAAATCGTTTTTTTTTGTTGATTGAAGTCCATACAAGATGGTAACAGACAATGGAAATGTTATAAAACTTATTTATCTGATCCGACAAAGTTGAAGTGCAAGCCTTCATCAAATTGTGTTGCTGTATTATGTAAAAAAGTTTCAGTCAATATTAAACAAGCTAAAGAAATATCGGTAACGTGGTTGTGAATGAATGACAAAACCGAATTGGAGAGCAGATCTAGAATATAAAGAGACGTATAAAATTGATCATGGAATAGTACATACAATATTAATATAGCTCATAGTTTTTAAAGAAAGTAAATACAATGATATTAAAACAAAAACCTGTAATAAGGGTTTAAAATTGCTATGAATATTGAAATCTAACAGGAAAAAATATTAAAGAATTTCTATGACACAGAGCAGGTTGGCTTCACTTTTTGTTTGACAAACGGACAAAAGGTTAGAAATAGATGCACTGGTTACTGACTTCGCTACTGAGAAGGCCTGAAAAATATAAAATGATGGTAGAAGAAGTAGATTCTAGGTTGTATCAATATTTAAACGTTTTAGTTTTAGTAATGTGAATGTGTTGAATATAGAACTCATAAAACGCTTCTTTATTCATTTTGAAACATCTTGTAGTCATTTTATTCTGTTAAGAAACTGTACAAACATTCACTTTTAAGATCCTTTGACTTGTCTTATACCAAACGTATTGACATAGTTACTAATAAAAAAAAAAGGTACACTACTTGCATTGGAATGTCTTTTGGCAAATGTACCAATACATTCAAATACTTCAATTGTTTTGTTTAACTTTACATTCATCTTATTCGAAAAGGGGGCTCATCAACATATTCTTGCACCAGGGCCCATGGGTACCTTGCTACGCGATTGCCTTTGAAGTAGTCAATAAGGCAAAATAAAAGATCTAGCAAACATTACTTCGTTCCTACAGAACTATCACATTTTAATTAAGTTAAGTGGACCCCAACCCATCTACCGAAACAATGATTGAAGTACAGGTTTGGTTTTAAACTTGCCAGGAAATTGAAAGCTTAGTTGTTGAGTTTTGTGTAATAATTGTAATGTCTTCGATTCTGAAGATCAAGGATGAGTGAATGTTTAACATGATCACGCCAACCCAGTTGCGACATACATATTTTTCAGCATCTCGTGCAGACAAAGCCCTTGTCCGCCGGTGCTCTATTTGAGATTTCTTGATTAGTATAGTTACTAAGTGCTAAGGGATAGCTAGTGAATAAAGTCAATTATTTGTTTGAGTGGAGTATGTAAGTAAGCCAATGAAGTAAGATAATGAAGTAAGATAATGAAGTAAGATAATGAAGTAAGATAATGAAGTAAGATAATGAAGTAAGATAATGAAGTAAGATAATGAAGTAAGATAATGAAGTATCAAGTAAGCCAAATAAGTAAGCCAATGAAGTAAGCCAATGAAGTAAGCCAATGAGGTAAGATAATGAAGTAAGCCAATGAACTAAGATAAAGAAGTAAGATAATGAAGTAAGACAATAAAGTAAGACAATCAATTAAGCCATATATTAGATTTACCTTAGAAGCGTGTGCAATGGCGTACCCAGCCCCAAGTAATAAATAAAGTGACCAAGGCATTTTGTCGTGTACTTGTTGCCAGCTTAGTAAAGGCGTCACCCTTTGATAGGAAACTGAATAGGGAACAAGAAACACGAATAGGCATAAAACTAGAGTAACCTAGTTGAATGAAACACATGCCTAGAACGAGGCTATTCATAAGTGAAATAAACGTTAATATGGGCAAAGAAATAGTGAGAACAAGAGAAGTGGTCGAAAGAGAATAGAGAAAAGATGTTGAGAAGGGAAGAAAACAAGAGCGTGGAAGTGAGGAGAAAATAGGGTTGGAAACCCAGATATGGATGGAATGTGAGAAAGATATGGAGATATTTTGAGATTCAGAGAAAGATATGGAGATAATTTGAGATTGAGAGTAAGAGATGGAGATATTTTGAGATTGAGAGTAAGAGATGGAGATATTTTGAGATTGAGAGAAAGAGATGGAGATATTTTGAGATTGAGAGAAAGAGATGGAGATATTTTGAGATTGAGAGAAAGAGATGGAGATCTTTTGAGATTGAGAGAAAGAGATGGAGATCTTTTGAGATTGAGAGAAAGAGATGGAGATATTTTGAGATTGAGAGAAAGAGACAGAGAGAGATAAGATGAAGAAAAAACAAAGGAAGAAATAAAAATAATATAATGTCGACAAATAAGAGAGGGGCAAAATAAAAATTAGAAGAACAAAAAAAATAACTAGAAAATATAGAGAAAGAGAGAAGAGAAAGAAAAAGAGATAGTGAGAGAAACATAAAAGAAAGAGAAGTGAAATCAATGGATTCGAAACAAAAAGAAAAGTTAGATTTTAAAAGAAGACAATAAAGAATGTTAAGAGATTAGAGAAAAAGAGACTATCTAAAGAAAGCGAGAGTAAGAGTAAGGGATGCTGAAGGGAAAGAGAATATAAACGAAAGAGAGGAAAGAGAATATAAGAGAGAGGAAAGAGAATATAAGAGAAAGAGAGGAAAGAGAATATAAGAGAGAGGAAAGAGAATATAAACGAAAGAGAGGAAAGAGAATATAAGAGAGAGGAAAGAGAATATAAACGAAAGAGAGGAAAGAGAATATAAGAAAAAGAGTGACAGAGAGATAGGTACAAAGACAAGACACAACATGATCTACTGACTCTGAGTAGTCTGTTTCTTAGCGAACACTTTCGGAATGGAAGACGGAATCACAAACAACAAGATCCCAAACACAACAGACGGGGTGGAGTCACTCACAGACCTGAAGAGAGAGAACCACTCAACATCAACATCATAGTACAACACACAACTCAACATCAACATCATAGTACAACACACAACTCAACATCAACATCATAGTACAACACACAACTCAACATCAACATAATTTAATAACACACAACTAATTATGAACATAATATAACAACAAACAACTAAACATTAACATATTATATCTAATATATAATAACATGCTAAAAATCTTTTATGGACTCTACACCTTATACAGTGCATTTGAAGTGCATTTGAAGAATACCATACAAAATGCACAGCTTACTTCAAACCACTCTAGAAGTCAATGTAAATCTCACCCTTTCTTAAACCAAGTGGCCCAGCCTCCAATGCCGCCCATGTCTCGTGTAATCCATAATGCTATCAATAGTACAAAGCACACGATAATGGAGCCTTGGGCGTATCTGTAAGAGGGTAATACAAAAAATGTTGTTATTACATCCATTTTAGGAGTTAAGTCTTTCTACTGTACGAGGCCGCAAAGTAATGACTTCAAAACTTAAAGGACATGTTCAGGTGAAAGTAATGACTTCACAATTGCACAATAGCAGTTTGACTTAAAGTAGTTTTTAAGAAATCTAAAACTCACACAAGTTTTGCATTGATGATAATCTTTCTGTTTTCGTGTCATGAGATTTCCTTAGAAGAGAGTGTTGTTGTCAGAGTAAGCTTGACCTCAAACGTGTCAATGACTTTTAAAAAAATCTTGTTTGTAACATTCTGTATTTTGTTTTTTACAAATTCAATGAAGCTGCTCATTAGCCTGGTCATCTGGTATGCGCTCTAGATTTATGGCTCTATGGTCCGCGGTTCAAACCCATCCCGCCGCAGTTCCAGACGTTGTTCAGAAAGTTTGTAATAATCTTCAAGTATAAAGGAACGATCAGAGCTTCTCAAAGAAACAAACTTACGTGACCCCACCAAGTTTACGATATTCCTCCGCGATCATCGCCTTCACTCTTTGTAGACGTTGTGCCTTTTCCTTCGCTCCACAGCAACACAAAAAGCATCCGCCCCTGAATAATAAAAATAGAAATGTGAATGTTCTGACGGACAATGACGCAATGATCGTAGAGCTATTTGCCGTGAAGTGTCAGATATATGTCAGTCAGTGTTTTAGTGTCAGATATATGTCAGTCAGTGTTTTAGTGTCAGATATATGTCAGTCAGTGTTTTAGTGTCAGATATATGTCAGTCAGTGTTTTAGTGTCAGATATATGTCAGTCAGTGTTTTAGTGTCAGATATATGTCAGTCAGTGTTTTAGTGTCAGATATATGCCAGTCAGTGTTTCTGTGTCAGATATATGTCAGTCAGTGTTTTAGTGTCAGATATATGTCAGTCAGTGTTTTAGTGTCAGATATATGTCAGTCAGTGTTTTAGTGTCAGATATATGTCAGTCAGTGTTTCTGTGTCAGATATATGTCAGTCAGTGTTTCTGTGTCAGATATATGTCAGTCAGTGTTTTAGTGTCAGATATATTTCAGTCAGTGTTTTAGTGTCAGATATATGTCAGTCAGTGTTTCTGTGTCAGATATATGCCAGTCAGTGTTTTAGTGTCAGATATATGTCAGTCAGTGTTTCTGTGTCAGATATATGCCAGTCAGTGTTTTAGTGTCAGATATATGTCAGTCAGTGTTTTAGTGTCAGATATATGTCAGTCAGTGTTTTAGTGTCAGATATATGTCAGTCAGTGTTTCTGTGTCAGATATATGTCAGTCAGTGTTTCTGTGTCAGATATATGCCAGTCAGTGTTTCTGTGTCAGATATATGTCAGTCAGTGTTTCTGTGTCAGATATATGCCAGTCAGTGTTTCTGTGTCAGATATATGCCAGTCAGTGTTTCTGTGTCAGATATATGTCAGTCAGTGTTTCTGTGTCATTGGAGTAACTTACCTGCACTTGAGAAACACTATCACCATCCACAAGTACATGGCTAGTACCACGATCAGGGAGAGCGGCAGGCCGTAGATGAGCCAGGTACTGAAAGTCACTGGACAGTCCAGTCCAACTTCCTCAAACAACCTTTTTAGTTAGTAGAAACCACAAAAATATGTCAAGCTACTCAACGAAAAGGGTATTAGAGAGAATGAAGTAGATTTACAATGAGAGGACGAAAGAAACACATACATACAAGTCTTAAATATATTCATTATTCCATTTGCTAGGACAAATTCGTACAAATGTTCCTTCTTCCCTGGTTCCATTAGACGGCTTGCCTGAATCAGCTAGGATAACCAATGACTTAACACGAGTTTAAATTCCTAAATGATTTGCAAGACTACATTAACACATGTATGATGTAATTATCTTCTCATTTTGAAGAATCGACTGTCTGCATGTTTGATAATTAAGCCAAATTTCGTATGTCTTTGTACCTAATTTTTCTTCCATAAAGAAGTATTACAATAAAACTCTTTAGATATTTTCAAATTTTAGTTTTAAATTTTGTTAAGCTTACTATTCCCGTCTTGTGCAGCTGATAATTATTAGTAGCAAAGATCTCTTTTGACTAAGACATACGAAAATTTACTTAATACTTGGGAACGAAAAATTCTTACGAAACTCTTAGTGCCATACAGGATGAAACAGGGTGGGGGGACACGCACTAACCATGAGATATATCAATTGTATGAAAACCCACCAATAGTGACGGAAATAAAAAAAAAAAAGAACAGACTACGTTGGGCAGTCACCTTGAAAGAATATCAGATAACAGAGGAGCGAAAATCGTTAACAGGCAAAAAACCAAAAGGCAGGCGACCCAAAGGCAGGCGACCCAAAGGCAGGCGACCCAAAGGCAGACCCCGAATGCGATGGATTGATGATGTGGAAGCAGATCTGCAACAGCTTGGGGATGAAAGGCACAAGAGAGATCTGAAAGGACGGATGTGTTGAAGCAGGCCATAGCCCTCCAAGGGCTGTAGCGCCACTGGGATGGATGGATGAAAGATCTATTCTGGTCTTGTAGTCTCAGAGATATTTCTATTGTCATACTTCGAACCGATTAATTCCTTTTTAATTTAGTCTGCATGTTGGACACTAGTATTCAGTCTCTTACTTTTGTGCTGCGGCAAAAAAGATCAGATTTGGTCCGGTGCCGGTCAAGCTTGCGGTGCCCCCGATATTAGCAGCGTACGCCACGGACAAAGAGAGCGCCTTACTTAGCCTCGAAAGCTCAGCCTCTTCTTTGTGCTCTTTCTTTTCCAAACGTTCATATTCATGTTTCCCGGAGTCTTCTCTGAGGATGGCAATGAAAAAAAGCGACAGAGTATTAGGAAAGTAAATACATGTACGGATATATATATATATATTTCACAAGTTACGGTGCGCAGAGGCTTAGTGGTTAGCGCTTGACTTCTAAACCTGGGTTCCTGGATTCGAATCCTGGTGAAGACATTTTGATTTTCGGGATGTTTGGGGCTCCCCTGAGTCCACCCAGCTTTAATGAGTATCTGAATTTAGTTGGGAAAGTAAAGTCGTAGGTCGTTGTGCTGGCCACATGACACCCTGCTCGTTAACTGTTGGCCAAAGAAACAGACGACCTTAACACCATCTGCCTTGTAGATCGCAAATACTGAAAGGGGGACTTGTATTTAGTATTTTCACGAGTTGGAAGAGGTGCGGAAAAGAAAAGGGGCTGAGATGGAAAATGTTAATTTTGGGAAACATCAAATTATATTACACAATTTCTTACATTTAAAAAGATAAAAGTGGTTGGTGGCTACTCATATTCTGACTTGGGAGTGAGGCCTTCTAGCGTGACAAGAAAGCCCTATGAATTAATCCACTTCTCTTATTAATTGATATAGCTTATTACGAATAGTGCATGTAACCTTTCTTTGTATAAGCCAAATACTATTTTTTTACAAAAGCTTGTATTAACTCTGTCTGTCTGTCTGTTTGTCTGTCTGTGTGGTAAAATGTTTGAACATGTTTTCTTCTACTTCCATCCTCGTATACAGTTGAAACTTTGCACAATTATTCATTGTACCCGACAAGAAATGAAAATTATTTAATTAATTATTGCTGATTTATTTTATTTGATATCGAAATAATGGGAATAAATGTTACTTATTGAGAGATGCTTATGTATATATGGAGTTAATCCCCTTATTGCTTTTAAAAGTTCTTACCCCCACTCCTCATTCTGGGATTTAGTTGAAATTTTGCAGAATTATTTACAGTCGATAATAACACAAGAATCATTTCAAAAATTAACCAATTAATTAAGCAATTAGTACTATTGTATTAATTTTATTTTATATAACAGAAATAGAGCTAAATCCTGCTACCTTGTTATAAATGGCAGTAATTAGCGTTTCTTTCCTTTAGAAAGCTTTGTTTTTCAAGAAATAATCTTTTTTCCTTTGCTTGTAAAGTAAATTTTTAGACGATTGGCTTTATTATAATTTATTTCAGCACTTTTCAAATATGAAAAACCCGTACGCTGAGCTTTGTTTGTTTGTTTTACATGTTTCGGATGTTCCTTCAGAGTTGAAGATAGTTTACTTCCTAGTCGAAACCTCACGCAGGACAACGGGGGATGGGAGCGGGCTGGGTTTGAACTCAGGACCATCGATAAATCCAAACAACAGTCCAGCGCTCAAACCGCACGACCAGACAGCCATTCTATTACAGATGTACTAGCAATAAAAACTCTATCGCTCTCCTGTAATGTCTGTTTTTGGAATTACCTCAAAGAAGTCCTCCCTTCAACGTCTAGCATTTGCATGTTTTTAAACTGCTTGATTAGTGCTTGGACAATGGTCATCATCATGGCCGTCGTAGCTGTGTTAGAGATCCACATAGAAAGAAACCACGTGACCATGGTGATTCCGAACAACAGACTAGAAGACAATATACAGAAAGAAAAAGAGAAAAATCAAGGCTCTTTAAACCAAAAGTCAAAATATTTTATGCTTTATCGAACCAAAAGTCAAAATATGTTATGTTTTATAAAACCAAATGGAGATTAAACTGTTGGTTAAGTTTTCATTTATTGATTTAACTTTTAAACCATCTTTTAGAACGTAATTGTTTTAATGTAAGCTCCATACCGTACCACTTAGGCTCTGCGCCGACCAGTCGCAGAACTAGAAGTGTGACTCTTTTTGGGATATCCCAGACCTCTAAAGCAATGGCAACAGTCAGTCCACCAACATACAGCATGGAGGTGTCCTGAATTAGATTCACAAGACAAAACATATCACCAACACGGCATTAAGGATTCCAATGTTCAAATATAAAAGACAAAGGCAAAATGAAATTAAATGTCATAAGAAAAACAAATAAAGAGCATGTTTGGTTTTGGTTTTAGGCACATCGGCACAATTTTAGGCCATGTCGTGCCTGTAAAGAGCATGTATTCACTTTAAAAAAAACTTTGCTACACAAACTTCATAACCAAGGAATGTTGTAGTTCAAGTTTGTGTGTGTCTCAAACAAGAACTTTGGTGTATCTGGTGTACAGAATCAAAGACGTGTTGGTGATCTATGTTGTTGTTTTTTTAAGTTCTATGATTATTTAGTTGTCAATTTTGTGCATTGAAGAATCCAATGTTCTCAGCTCTTCCAGTTTGTATTGAGCCAGGCAACATTGAAGCTCCATTGAACAACGTTTACAAGTGTTCAAGTTTGCTGTTTCTGTTGCAATTGAGGTTAAATAGGGTGGGGGGGGGGTTGCTTGCCCTTCTCTTTTCTCACCTGGGCCTAGGACGGGCAGATGGCGGAATGGAGGCACCTTGCCACCCAATGTGTGGGAGGATTTAAGTCAGAGCCAAAGCCAAAGTCAAAATCTAAAGTCATAAGACTAAGTCTAAGTCTAAAGTCTAAGTCTCAGTTAGACATTGTTAAGATTATTGTGACTTTCTCCAATAGAGACTCACTGTCTATTCAGAACAAAATGTAAAACCTAATTAAATACCTCATTCTTACCCTTCTCCCTTGGTTGGCTATTTATTGAAAAGCATTCATGTTATCATTCTTCTTTGTATGATTGATATTGGGTTCAAAGTTCGTGTCACCATTGCCGACAACTCGAACTAACACACAAACACATTACCATTACAAAACAACTGTGGCACTATTATCCATTACCCAAGCTACATGCCATAGAGACTTTGATTTGACCTACATTGAAGTACACGCCGGACACTTCACGTGCAGTCAACACTCCTAAAAGTGGAAATACCACGACAGGGATCAGAGACGTCACACCAATGGGCAGTGCCTCAGTTATCCAATAGACGGCCATCACTGCGATCGTGTAACCACACTTGGCTTGGCGCTCATACTGTAATCACAGAGACGCACAGAAAAAAAATGTAAAAGCCAGATGAGCAGCTTATATCAATCTGTATGTCTGGTAAAAAGTTTGTACACGTTATTTCTCCCGCACCTAAAATTGGGTCAAGTTGAGATGTGACTCAATCATTTCTTTTTACCGGACAAAATAGGAAAGAATAAAATAAAAGACACATTAGTTATTTAACTATTGGTAATCGATTATTTTGAATGGAAATAAATTTTACTTGACTGATCTGGTGGTATAAGTTTAATTAGTCCTCTTTATACTTTACAGAGAGTTTGAAAGTAACAATAGATAACTATAAGATTCATGGGCGTAGCCAGGCCCCCCCCCCCGAAATGAAATCCCCCCCCCCCCCGTGGGAGGGGGGGGGAGACGGACTTTAGTGACTGATTTTTTGCTTTGATTTTGTTTATTTTAGGTAAGATTTTAATACTAAACCATCACTTGCCCAAGTATAGCCAAGGGGGTTTTGATTTTAAAACCCCTACCAGGGGGTTTTGAGCTTAAAACCCTCTACCAGGGGTTTTTGCACTTAAATCCCCCTCTTCTATAAAACAAAACAAAAAAAATGCAAACGACAATCCCCAAATTTCAAGAGCACAGTTAAGGAAAATTTTGATTTTAAAACCCCCTCCATATTTTTACGATAAATCCCCTCTTCAATATGAAAAAAAAAGCAAATTATGCACTCAAAATGTTATAAGCGTAGCTAAATGGGTTTTGACTCAGTTTTAAGTTTAAACTCCCCTCCAGTGGAGTTTGAAGCTAAAAAATACATTATCAATAAAAAAAAAGCAAACTACACACTCTAAAATCTATGAGCGTAGCCAAAGGGGTTTTGAGTTTAACCCCCCCCCCCCCCGCCAGCGGGATTAGAATCTAAAAAATACATCTTCAATGTAAAAACGAAAAGGAAATTACGCACTCAAATGCAATGAGCGTTGCCAAAATGGGTTTTGAGTTTAAATCCCCCTCTAGAAGGGTTTGATGCTAAAAAATACCTCTTCAATATAAAAAAAGCAAATTACACACTAAAATTATTTGAGCGTAGCCAAGCCAATTGGAGTTTTGAGTTTAAACTCCTCTCCTCCAGATGGTTTTGAGTTTACATAGCGTTTTGAGGTGGAAAACCTCTATCTTCAATATTATTCTAAAGCAAACTACAGTTACCAAATGTTATGATCGTAGCTAAATGGGGTTTTGAACTAAAAAAAAAACAATAACAAAGTCCTGAGATTTTTTAGTTTAAAACCCCCAACAGATGATTTTGACTATAAAACTTCCCTTTTCGATATAAAATCTAAAGCAAACTAGTCACCTTATTCCAAGAGCGTATTCAAGAGAGGTTACACATTTCTACCAATGGCGGGGCTCCATAAATAAAGAGCAGTGAATAGTCCTCTGCCGAAATTTAAAAATACTAAATGTGGCTCAACAAAGATGGCTAAGACAGATTTTAGGAGTCAGTTACAGAGATCGGGTCTAAATGAAGGAAATCCTATGCCGAACTGGAAAACGACCCCTTAATAAGATTGTGACAGAGCGTCGCATGAGGTTTGCGGGACATTTTCTCCGACAAAATGAATTACGCATAATAAGAAATGGGATGATATCCTAGTACAACTTGGCGCCACATATTCATGGAGGTCCTCAGAGCAAGTGGGAAGAGTCTTCAGACATTACCAGTGACAGATTTTTGTGGAAACAGCTTGACGGCAAATGCTCCGAACGGCGCTGGAGGGTCTAAGTCAGTAAGAATAGCACACTAGGTTTTTGAAATAAGACTTTTTAATAGCAGGAAAATGCACTGTAAATACCTCAGAATATACATTTTGTTGACATTCAATACCAGAAATAGTGCTCTTGACGGCAAATGCTCCGCCCCGCGCTTGGAGGAGCTCCTAGCGCTCCCCTAGACCTCCTTGCTAGCAATGGATGGGAGTCAACACTTTTTCCACTAACTAAAGGAAGAACGTATTCTAGGGTACAATAAACGTGTTTCGAAAGAATGAAGAGTCAGAATGTAATAAAGATTATGTACACACACACACATACATACATACAAACATTTTGTTGCGCGGGGGGGGGGGGGGGGCGGGGGGATTTCCCCTAACCCCCCCCCCCGAAAAAAAATCTTGGCTACGCCCATGAATTATGATTATATAAAACCTTCTATTACCATAAGCTATTCCAAACTAATCGATAAAACTACGCTTAATATAAACCTTGTTTTTTAAATAATTTTTAAAAATATTTTCTTGTCTTTATTCTTTATTTAGAGCGTCACCATTCATCTAGAATAATCTAGATCTATATCAAGCTTATAACGCTCTTGTCCAGGTGTGTATGTCTATGGCGGCCTCAATTTGCACAATTCTGAATTTTATTCAGTCTTCAATGCGTAAGATTTTTACTCTCTGAACTGACATTGTATATAAATTATCAGTTAGGTAACCAAGCGACTGAAGTCATACATTCCAAACATCGCAGTCACTCAGAGGTTAAAGGTTACAGAACATCCAATACATGTTTTCTTTTTCTATTTGACGTTCAATCTAAAAAGTCCAGAGGTCTATTCCAGATCTAGCAGACACATACCGCATTAACACAATATAAAGTCCCTGGAAACAAGCTTATGCAGCTTCGTGTGTACTGTGGGCAGCGGGGTCGCATTTATTATACCAAGTGCTACGCATCACTGTAATATTAACACGTGATCAGCAAATTACATTAAACACGTGATCAGCAAATTACATTAAACACGTGATCAGCGCATTTGATTTACTACGTTGTAAGCTAGCGATAAACAAGCGGAATCTCTGGTTTAATCTGCCCGACCAAGAGTCTAATGCGTTTGTTTTTTTTTAACTGAAAGATACTTGCATGACATACCTGATCATCTATCAATAGAATGATCGGCAGGAAGACAATTGGTGTCAGAAGTACAACAAACAGGTACCAAGAAGAGAGAAGGTGTGTACGCCTGGAGACATCTTTGTTGGACAGAAATGGATGAACAATGACAACTTCCGGTGAGCTCGTCTTCTTGGTGACGCCTTCATCCCAACTAGAGAAAGAGTTAATGGAATACAAATGAAGCTATTGCAATTAACAAAACTGTCTTCTGACATTGCCAGTGTCAGGTCTTTGTGGCGACAGCTTGCCACCCAAAGCGCCAAATAGCGCCAAAGGATCTAAGTCTAAGTAGGTAAGTATTCTATATATTTTGCCTGATAGCAATAATTTTCACAAAAATTAAATTAAAAAAAAAAACAAACACTGTATGTTGGAAGCTTATATTTAAATATTCTACCTTGTTTTGTTCATGGTGGGAGTATATCCACCTTCCACGTACAATGAGTAATTATCTTCATCGACTATAGTCTCGTCATTTAGTGTCACGCCATTTGGAGGGCAGTTATCTGCAAATTTTCTGAACGATGTAAGATGGATATCATCGTGTGCCTGGCAATGACCATTTGACAGGTTGAAAGGGAGGTACTCAGAGGGTAAACTGTCTACTTCCGGTTCAAAATCCTCCAAATGGATTATTTTTTCACTTGGATTGACTACGTTCTTAGTTCCGATCATGTCTTGATAACTGCCTTTGCTAAACCTTAATCAAGAAAACAAATTTAGTTTATAAAAGAGACAAAAGAGTTATTTTTATAAAATACACTCAAATAATCGATTTTCATACGTTTGCGGCGATAAAAAAGAGGGGCGGGGAGAGAATGAACAATCGTCTCTGTATTCACCCGTCACTTAAAAGCAGGGCCGGGCTTAACCATTGCGGGGCCTATTTGAGAAACGGATTGCGCAGGGCCAAGTTTGGGTAGAGATACGTATGACGTATAATAAATGAATATTAAGAGTTTGAATTAGAAAATAAATTCGTCAATGCATTTTATTCAATCTTTACTACGTACAGAATTACTTTACGAGCCTTGCGTGTAGCGAAGTCATACAGTATATCATAAAAATGCAGAAGCGTGTCAAGAGATAGTGACGAGCGCTAAACGTAGAAAAGATGCCTCAGCTGTCTTCAAGCGACGCCTTGAATAAAGTATGGTGCAGATATTTTCACCCACATAGATGTAAGGTTGTCTCTACAGATGGTGATGTCACGCTGTGCTGGATCTCAAGATGTCAACAATAATGGAGAATGAAGCATTGACCTTGCTATACAAGCTATTGATGTTAAGTCCGAATTGGTCAATGATAAACTAGGCTCTTTAATAAATACAGTTCTAGTAGAAATGTTCAGGTTATTTATTTTGATGAGATGTCAAGCTATGTAGGGTTCATTAAACATGTAGGTACTTATTTATGTAGGCGTTGTCTACGTTGACAAAAGGTGTTGAAGCACAAAGTTTGATTGAGATTCTTTCTTGACTTTACTGCCTGGAGAGCAAAAATAAATAACTTCCGTGTGTAACAGTCACAATCGTGTGTAGAGGTCAACCAGTGCAAGACAAAATGCAGGCCCAGGCTAATTCAATGACAATGACCTTAGTTGGATACTTGTAAACTGAATAATAACGTGTTGACTCACTGGTTACAATTTAAAGTAGCAGCGGGTAACAATAAACTTGAAAGTTACTACTTGACTCTCTAAGTCCAGAGAAAAACTAACAAAATACGTGTAGGCCTACTGTCTCAAAAGACTACTGGCTTCAACAGCTCAAAAGAGACTACTTAACTCAAAGTTACTACTCGACTCTCTAGGTCACTACTGTCCATATCGGACAAAAAGATACTACTGACTGCACTAAAAGTCAATTTCAAATGTCATTCAAATTGCAAGAAAAGTCTAAAGACACATTCAAATAGCAAGGAAAGTCTAAAGACACATTCAGATTGCAAGAAAAGCCTAAAGACACATTCAAATAGCAAGGAAAGTCTAAAGACACATTCGAATAGCAAGGAAAGTCTAAAGACACATACAGATTGCAAGGAAAGTCTAAAGACACATTCAGATTGCAAGAAAAGTCTAAAGACACATTGAAATTGCAAGGAAAGTCTAAAGACACATTCAGATTGCAAGAAAAGTCTAAAGACACATTCAAATAGCAAGGAAAGTCTAAAGACACATTCAGATTGCAAGGAAAGTCTAAAGACACATTCAAATAGCAAGGAAAGTCTAAAGACACATTTAAATAGCACTGAAAGTCTAAGGACACATTCAGATTGCAAGGAAAGTCTAAAGACACATTCAAATTGCAAGGAAAGTCTAAAGACACATTCAGATTGCAAGAAAAGTCTAAAGACACATTCAGATTGCAAGAAAAGTCTAAAGACACATTCAGATTGCAAGAAAAGTCTAAAGACACATTCAGATTGCAAGAAAAGTCTAAAGACACATTCAGATTGCAAGGAAAGTCTAAAGACACATTCAGATTGCAAGGAAAGTCTAAAGACACATTCAGATTGCAAGAAAAGTCTAAAGACACATTCAGATTGCAAGAAAAGTCTAAAGACACATTCAGATTGCAAGAAAAGTCTAAAGACACATTCAAATAGCAAGGAAAGTCTAAAGACACATTTAAATTGCAAGGAAAGTCTAAAGACACATTCAAATTGCAAGGAAAGTCTAAAGACACATTCAGATTGCAAGGAAAGTCTAAAGACACATTCAGATTGCAAGAAAAGTCTAAAGACACATTCAGATTGCAAGAAAAGTCTAAAGACACATTCAGATTGCAAGAAAAGTCTAAAGACATATTCAGATTGCAAGAAAAGTCTAAAGACACATTCAGATTGCAAGGAAAGTCTAAAGACACATTCAGATTGCAAGGAAAGTCTAAAGACACATTCAAATTGCAAGGAAAGTCTAAAGACACATTCAAATTGCAAGGAAAGTCTAAAGACACATTCAGATTGCAAGAAAAGTCTAAAGACACATTCAGATTGCAAGAAAAGTCTAAAGACACATTCAGATTGCAAGAAAAGTCTAAAGACACATTCAGATTGCAAGAAAAGTCTAAAGACACATTCAGATTGCAAGGAAAGTCTAAAGACACATTCAGATTGCAAGAAAAGTCTAAAGACACATTCAGATTGCAAGAAAAGTCTAAAGACACATTCAGATTGCAAGAAAAGTGTAAAGACATATTCAAATTGCCAGGAAAGGCTAAAGACACATTCTAATTGCAAAAAAAAGTGCAAAGACACATTCAAATTAATTGCTAGAAAAGTCTAAAGACACATTCAAATAGCAAGGAAAGCCTAAAGACACATTTAAATAGCAATGAAAGTATAAAGTCACATTCAAATAGCAATGAAAGTATAAAGTCACATTCAAATAGCAATGAAAGTATAAAGTCACATTTTAAATAGCAATGAAAGTATAAAGTCACATTCAAATAGCAATGAAAGTATAAAGTCACATTCAAATAGCAATGAAAGTATAAAGTCACATTCAAATAGCAATGAAAGTATAAAGTTACATTCAAATAGCAATGAAAGTATAAAGTCACACTCAAATTGCAATGAAAGTATAAAGTCACACTCAAATTGCAATACAACTCTAAAGACACATTCAAATTGCAAGATGTTACGGTCGTAGCGCAGCACGGTGTGCATGAATAATTGTGCGAATTTGTGTAATGAATGGAAGTGAGGTTGAAAAGGAAAAGCCGGGAGTAATTGACAGGAAGAGAGATGAAATGTTCGTATTTACATAACTTGTTGTAATATTAAAGTATTTATAGAGTAATAACCTGAGAGTCTATTATTATTTCGAAGAGTCTTGTGTCGTAACACAAGACAAGTGTAAAGACACTTTCAAATAGCAAGGAAATTGTAAAAAAAAAAACTAAACGTTCATTATTATCATTAGTATTTAACAAATCTGTATTTTTTATATGCAAAGTATTTTTTTAACTGTTAGTAGTTTGTGTATAGAGAAAACAATAAATTTATTGCTAAAAATATTTTGTATAATTATTTTAGAGAAAAAAAAGAGTCACTTATATATCCTTATTTTTTCAATTAAAGTAAATAATTTAAAAAAGGAGGTATTTTTTTCATGAAAAAAGAAAAGCCCCAAATATATGTAACTTAAGAAAAAAAAATCGGTTAGTTAGCAGCCGATACAGAGTAGACAAGGGTAGAAAACTTTGCAAGCTGCTATTTATGCTGACAATTATGATGAAATCGGATTTTCAGTATCTTTTTGTTCATTTTTGATATCTTACATGTGACAGACCGATGGACAGCCAAACCACTGAAAATAAAAGCGTCTATTCCCCTTTTGGCAACGGCAAATTACTGATACATATATTTTGTTTTTATAGCTCTGTTCACACAAACACACGAATTCACGCCACACTTTTTTTTTTGTGGGGGGGGGGGAGGAGAAAACATCAGTTGGTATAGTGTCTACAATGGCGAGATACGCATCAGTGCTTTAAAAAGGAAGGAAGTAGGCCTATAGTTTGTACAATTAATCATTCGTATTTAAGCTTCATATCTATAGACTGCTTCCATTCTTGGGGAAATACCGGGGAAAAAAATTAATACAAAGGCTTAATAGAAAATTCGCGTTTTGTTTCCCGACGTAACGTAAACCCCAATGTGTCATTGCTTTCAGTGTTATTGATTGTTCGGTGCGAGGGACTCTATAATAAGAGAGGACATAAAGTAGCAGAATAAACATTGACATGAATCTAATGTATTCTAGGAGCAGAATTTCAAACTCATTCATTGATATTGAGTATATTCTCAAAAGAAAGTATCATGATACAATCGTATTACCATTCTGTCTGTTACTAATGCAGCAAGAAACTTTTGCACATTTTAAAAGGAAAACTCGATTTTGTTGTGAATTAATACACACACATACACACGCACACATAGAAACACATGTGATAACAGGGGTTAAATGTGAAGTTCAGGAATGCGTGAAGCATTGTATTAAATATGGCAGAAGTAATCGTAAATTTTAAAATTGTAAACAGTAGATCAGTGGCGTGACTTGATGTGGGTCTAGAGATGAGAAGACAATTTTACGAGATTAGTAAATATAATTATAATGCCTATATATATATAATTGCGTACTGCAAAGATGGAGTTTGGTATTTTGTAATTATTTCTGACAACCTCACGTTTATTTTATCAAAAGTTATATCACATCACCCAATGTACAAACGTTTGTGGGAGATAATTAATTCTACAAAATATAACAGATCAATTAGAAATCACAGAAACATTGAACAAACACTATACACACACACACAACATAATTCAATTTCAATAATAGATTCATGAATGTAGACTTAACTTGAAGCTAGATTCTTAATGACTGATGAACTCCGATTTAAACTTGTCACCCCAGTTGTTGTTGTTGTTGTTGTTGTTTTTTTAAGGTTTCAAAGCTAATTTTGGAGGTTCTAAACTTCCAGGCTCCCAATTTGTAAACTAAACTTCCTGTTTGTCCATCTCTTGGGACCTTGACGCATGCAGCGCGTGACACTTACGAAATACCCGAATTCCATTAAGGATCCTTAGATATCTACAAACAGCGATGTCCTTGTGACCGCCTGTAGTAACAGTATAGAGGGACTTCTTATGGTCTGGCAGTTACGTTGGGCAGGGCACTTATTCCGTATTGGAGACGAACGTATGCCAAAGGCAGTCTTTTTTTTGTGAGCTAAAAGGGGGTTGACGTAACAGAGGTGCCCCACGGAAACGCTTTAAAGACCAGCTTAGGCGCCAACGTGCCTTAGAAGAGAGCACCTGGTGGCAGATGGCTTCAGAACGAGACAGCAGGAGGTCACTTACAAAGGCCGCTGAATACACATTTAAGACCAAAAGAAAATCCGCTGCTGAGGACAGACGCAGACGGCGAAAAGAAAACCTTAATCGACCACCGGTGGACAATGGATATGCATGCGCTGGATGTAGCAAAATATTTAGGTAACAGCTTAGGCTGCGTGGCCACAGGAAATACTTCATTACTCATTTATCTTAGGACTTGAAGACAAGACTTTCATTTGGTGATAGAAAGTAATATTATATCGTATTTCTAGTTCATGGAAAAAGAGCTATGTGCAGCACATATACACATATATATATATATATATATATATATATATATATATATATAGATAGATAGATAGATAGATAGATAGATAGATAGATAGATAGATAGATAGATAGATAGATCTGTGATGTATACAATCGATACAACCCTTATGATAAATTACAACACAATACGAAGTTGTTGTTTATAAATGTGAATCAAGATTATGAAAATATATCACAATTTTGCAGTACATTTTCATCTACGACGCATAGTTATCAATAGCTCTCTATTTAATGTATCCTGTGTACAGAACATTGGTATTGATTAGCTATGATAGTTAAAAGATTTGCGATTTGATTTGATTAAGTTGAACTAGTTGAATTTTGATCTAATAAAATGTTGACAGAAAAAGAAATTCTGTAGGCAATACTCATTTGTACACGCCACAAAAGTCTCGTGGTTCAAATCCAACCATGGCTTCGCTTACCTGTAATATCTGTCAAAAAGTAATTTACAAACTCTTTCGAAGATTGTCAATATTGGCTTTTCTCATAGTTCAAAACTAATTTAAATTTAACTCACTTAACTTTGTTCAAATATATCTCATTGCAAGACAAACATAGTGAGATACTAAATTTGAAACTGCTAACATAATCAAATGCTGCAGGTTCTATGTACACAAAGTCTCCAACAGAAGAATCTACGGATGGAAAAGGTTATTGATTCAAAAGAAAATAACCGCTTAATTTATACGTCTCCATTTTGACAATCACGTGATCCAGGAAGGTTAATTTACATACTTATACATATACTTATCGCTTCTTAAAATGATTGACTTAATCAAGTAGCGATTTTTTTTCCTTATTTAAATACACGGATGTTGTCTTCATTAGATTTCGTAAAAAATAAAAAAAATATATAGGTCATGGGGCGAATGGGATTTCCCATTGCTTTGTAACTATCAGCTCCTTATTTTTTTTTTTTAAGTTCAATGTGTTCTTTATGTAAGTGGTCATTACACTCTTTAGCACAATGGAAGCTCTTCTTAGGGATAGTTTTCTGGGAAAATTACCCAAGAGTTGTTATAACCATTCGTAGTGCACAACAGACGACGGAGTTAAATATGTTATCGTTGTATCTACTAAAATACAGACATTATTTGAAACAAATACAATGATTACGTCCTACGCTTGTCCCTAGGTCAGTGTAGTCATGCATTTAATCAAAGACTTAAACTCTGCCAAGTCGTTGGTTTTTCTGACTGATTCATGCTACCCATTCGATTTTCTATTGGCATTCCTGAAAATGGAGTATTTTGTACAAATCTGTCTTATCATATGGAACAAGTACATTTACTTTATCTTAGTGTCTTTCTGAGTATTTGTTTTGTTTTGTTTTTGTTGTTTTGTATTTGAAGATGATGGTTCAGTGTACTCCATACAATTGCTACTTTACTTTTGAGTTTTCTCTCCTGAAGGCTTTCTAAATTTAATGTTTTACTAAAGGTGTTACTCTAATCAAATGTGAATATTGGTTTGTAATGAGTGCTCACTGCACTATGTTGTGCGTGTTCTAGTTTCTTAATGTTTACTTGTGTTAAGGGATCCCAAACAGGGGATGCATATTCTATTATTGGCTTTTAGATCTAGACTTAGAAGGTGGTGCACACGTTGTTCCTAAACATTAACTCCTCAATGAATAGCGCCAAAAGGCGGAAATATTTATTAGTTCTCTAGCCAAATTTAAATTAATTTTTGTTCTACTTTGTAAAATCACAACGGTCAAACTAGAGTTTTACCAGTGTGACCAATGAGATGAGTAATTCTTTATGCAGCGATATACATCAACAGTTAAATTACTAGGTAAGTCGTTAGAGCCGTTTTCGAGATCAGTGTCCAGGTTACACCCTTTGCCCTGAAGGTTCCAGTTGACTAGAATTACAAGGGGAGAGAAATGTGTTAGAGACGCAAGACAGCAACATAGCAACAAGCATGGTCAGGTCAGAACTCAAGTATCTCTCAGCCGCCCCAGGCCAAGTGTATACCATGAATGTATAGCACTGAATATTTAAAGAAGATAAAAGGACTCGGTCTTATGAATGTATGTAAATCTGATCTACTCATCAAGATAAGTGTTGGACAACTAGTAAAGTGAAGTTTAGTTTTCTTTGAATCATCTTGTATACATATATTAAACGCACTTAAACATGTTTCTTGAACATATTTCTTGCACATGTTTCTTGAACATGTTTCTTGCACATATTTCTTGAACATGCTTCTTGAACATCTTTCTTGAACGGGAATTATTCCGTTTCCTTTTTTAACACAAGAATTTAAACCTGTGAGAATCTTTGCCATGTGTTAGTGCCTGCATGAGTGTAACACTGGAAACATGGTCAGCATTACATGGACGCCTTTTGACAAAGAACAAAAATCTATGAACAAGTGAAATATTAAAATAACTTTAAAAAAAAACTCATAAAAGGAAAAGAAACTCTATATTACTGCTATCTCTTTCAATACTTCAAGATTTATGTCCTTTTTCTGTATTAGACAAACAGTAACGAATCACCACTAATTAATTAATTAACTGATTTTTTTTTCTTTTTTAGCTGCTCCCGAAAGGGGAAAAGACGCTGTCCGTCTGTCCGTCCGTCCCGTTTAGATCTCGTAAACAAGAAAAGATAGTGAAAATCCGTCATCACAATATTTTAGATCATTCAAAGTTCTGATGCAACGGTTACTTTTTTCTTTTCTGAAAGCGAAAAATCTAATTTTTAAAATCACTTATGCAAGTAGTTTTTTCATAAAAATACACCACTTTTACAACTATTCACTATTAATAATAACAAACACGGGAGGCTCTTTATTAGCGTGCGGTTGTAATGCACCATATTTGCAAACGGTTGTAGATTTTTTGTCAAAAAAAATATTATTTTCACATTTGTATTGTTAAGTTATGTAAGTTCTGTTTTACTAAGTACTATAAATACAAACACAAAAATGTTTACTATTTTTTTCAAGAGAAAAAATCTATTTAGTATGCATATAATTTGGACATAGTTTAAAACAACAATAAATAAGTTTTTTTTTGCTGCAATGTTTGCAATACAGCGTAGCATATTGCATCCACTCGAAGGCAATTTTTTTTACGAATTTTTTTTTTCTTGAGGAATACGAGATTGACTCTTTCCAAAACAATTAGATCAATTAGATATTCATTATGTCATCAGTTAGGCCAGGTTCACATCTAACTTCACATTCACTTTCACCTATCCTTTGGTCTGCTGGACCACTGGGGTACCACACAAGATCTGTTAACTTTTTTTCTCCATTCTTCTCAGTCATTTGTCGTTGATAGAATTTCATACTGATAATATTGAAACCTGCCTTTTAACCTGCCTGGGTGGATCACTTCGGGGCCGTTTTTCAGTTTGTGTTTCCACACAAACTGTCTTTGTAACCTTGTTTGTATTGATTCATGTTTTGTCATCGACTATGACTAATTGTGCTAAATTTCAACTTGATCTGAGACTGGGAAGGCAAGAAATAGCTTATGAAAGAATCCTTCCGGACAGATAAAGTAAGTTAATGTAAGCTTCGTGAAAAAATAGTAGTCATATAAATGTCATAAATGAAGAGAGTCTTAATACTTGTAAATTAATCAGCACAGTAAGAGAGTCCGAAGTATTCCCCCCCCCCCCCCCAGGGATTTCGAAAATGTTTAAACCTTAAACTTGTGATTTTGTGTCCAATAATGAGGCTTTATGAGGTAGGTCAAATGAAATTCTTTACTTCCTACACCTTTCAGCAGTGCTGAACAACTGAAGAGAACAGCACACTTTTTTCCTTTGGCACAGTCTATAATAGTCAATCTATAACTAGACGTACATATTTTATCCATATCTTAATAAATAATAGCTCTATCTTTTGGTTTGTGTGTGTGTGGTGTGCACGCATGTGTATGTGTGTCAAGCTATCCCATTAACTTTGGGTAGTAGGATACAGACATCCGGGAAACAAACGAGACTTTGTACCGTCACTTCACAAAATTCCATTGTCTTTGTTCAACAGTTTGTTTGTTTTTTATACGAGTCACAAAACCCAGTTCAATTTGTAAGTCAAGCACAGACTGTTTCAAACTCATGAAACGATAAAAAAAACTGCGTGACTCACAGGTTTCGATATTCTCAACTGTACTGCGAGTAGAGTGCCTGTTAGGCAACTCGCCTTCCTTAATGTAGTAATAAATGAACATTCAATGTCATAGAGTTGTCACATTAACAAACAATAGAAAAAAAACTGTTTAAAATATGAAAATTATCTAAAGGAAAGAACCGCTAATTACTGCCATTTATCTGAAAATTAAAGAGCTTAGCTCCCTTTCTGCTAGACAAAACAAAATTAAATAGTACTAAATTTAAACTTGATCCAAGAATGGGAAGTGGGAGAAAAAAAGGAACAATAGGGTTCGGCGGAAGACAGTTTGGGAAACACTGGATTAAACTGATGAACATATCTATTATTAGATATTATTAGATTATTTTTATTATATATTAGACAGCCAGCGCGACAGTGATTCCATTTGATTTTAATAGGACTCGAAAATCGTAACCTTCATGTTTTTTTTTCATTTTTATTTTTTTTTATTTGCTTTATTCTTTGACTGGATGACTGCAGCGTCACGTGGTATTTACTCTGGTCTGCCGTCTTGATGGTCCGGCTGTGATAAGAAATACGATACTATGTGAGAAACTAAAAGGCAGGAAAGATTAGTATTACTTAGAAAATATCCTCATTTAATGTTAGCGAAAGGCCTAGGCGATGTTTTATCACGCTCACATCTGCAGTATTTTTAGTTTTAATATCACTGCCTGGTATGGCAATCTAAACATTACAAATGTTAATATCCACTGATGATGTGACAACTCATCACATTAATGTACACGAGGAACAATGTGATAATGTCTACATTCATTTCTCGTCCATTTCATCCTATTGGCTCCTCTACCAATAACAGCACCTCTTAATTGTGTGGGGTGCGAGTCAGAGATTACATTGATCTCTGGTGTTTGGTCATGAGGTTGGGAATTGGCTTCAGTAAGACAAATTTCCGAGTGGATAATATAGATTATTATTATTGGTAATAGTAGTATTATTATAACGCAGCAGAGAAAGCTAATGCAATGGTTTATTAAGCTAGAACTGCTGATGAATTGACGAAAGATACTGAGACAATACCACACTCAATCAATTTGGAACATATTCTCACAACGTTGCACAAAACATATACAATTATCAACGATTTTATCAGACCCGAGTTCGAACCCATGCCCGCCTCAATCCCCAGCCATCCTATGGGAGGATTGAGCGAGGAGCTAATCATCTTCAACTGTTAAGGTGGAAGTTGTTTTGTTGTTTTTGTTTGTTATGATTAATATTTAAATTTAATATTGTATCTCAATTTCTGAAGTCATGTTAATTTAAGTATTGCATACGTGGTCCCTCTTGTTTCAAATTTATGGTTTTTAATTTAAGGCAAAGTTAAACATAAAGAAGAAAGTGGTGACAACAATCGTGAATAAAATCATTGTTAAAATCAACACATTAAAAAAAATCCAGTTATGCAAAGCTGCATTATCCTTACAATTAGAAAAACCATAATTTAATATAATTCAAGCATACCTTTCTTTTCTATATACTAGGAAAACATAACGTTACTTATTTCAAAGTGTAATCAACCATGGACTTGTTTGTCTGATTTAGGAAACAAAATATTGCAAGAGTAAAAACAATTTCTTATTCCTTATGCATGTAATATCCTTTATGTCTGTAAATTATAAGAATTATATATTAGAATTAAAAGAAGACTAATTAAAATGTAAAAATTGGTTCTTTTCAACGATAACAGTAAACTAAAAGACCAGACAGTTTCAACAAAAAATGAGATGAAAAATGAAGAGCTTCAAAGATCTCAATCAAACACAAATCGCTAATATTTGTTTTGTAAACAATTTGCATTGAATTTCAATGCTCTCTGAAATAGCAAAACACTCAGTTATAACTTAAGTATGAGCAGTCAAGCATCCATAAATTAGATAAAAACATAACTCTTTCGGATCCTGGCTTAAGCTAATTACAAGACATAGAAACCTTTGAGTACTTCTGATAGAAACCTTGGTGTACTTCTGATAGAAACCTTTTATTGCCTAGGAGGTATTACCATTTAAAATACATTAAAAAAAACAACGCCTTCACTGAAACTTATAACAAGATCCACACTGTGAACTATAGTGAAACATATGGAATGATGGACACACAGATCTACTCTCGTAGACTTACAAACGTATCTTTACAGAGATCTAACATTCTAAGATGTATACTAAGACCTTTATCAAGCTTTTAAATTTCCTGTTACCAGAGGTGTGCCAAGAAGGCAGGCTCATAGTTGTTTTGTTTTGTATGTGATAATGTACTTCTGATCATAAAGTTTAATAAATCTTTAAAAAAAAAGTAACAACAAAGGTAGTGAATAGTCAACTTTGAAGAAATACACCTTGTATATATCCCATTCCATAACACTCGACAATTCTTTTCACATAATCAAAGAAACATTTAAACCAAGTGTAAATATTTTATAGTACATAAAATGTACATACAAAACAGCATTATTTTCAATACAAATGAGTATAATAAGTATTATATATTATAGTTATATTATTGGAGGACCTTTGCGTATAAAAAGAATTAGAGAATAGTAGCTATGTTATAGCTAACGCTCGTAGGCCTTCATTGTGGATATTGTCTCGCTAATCTACAAATGAACTGATTTTCTCCGTTTATGTGCGTCACGCAGGGTTTCTCACATTTTACCCCTAGGCGCTAGTTAATGTATACATTAACAGCTTTCATACCATTAAAGTTGAGAAGTTTGTTTCCAAGCAGAACACGCAGCGCAGATAGACAGCCGAGCGCGAGCTGTGTGCCATTAGAGATTAGCGGAGTAAAACGCCAACGTCATTCTTCTCAAACCTGTTTCGGGAAGATTCAAAATCCTTCTTATTGACCAAAAAAAAAAGAGTAATTAAAGTCATACTATACTTAGCGATGAAAGAAATATTTCTAGATTATCGACTAATTAAAAAGTATAATGTGTTGACTATTTACGCCTGGGGAAAATTAAGCAGATGCGCGAGGAAGTCTGTTGTCTATGCCGGCCGAAAGATGGTTTGAAATAATGTATTCCACTCATGTGTCCATTGGCCAAGGTGGAATAAACATAATGATTAATCAATTAAATACACCGTATAAAGACATAACCCAAGTCTAAATAAAGATAGATAGCTGGTATGTTATCCCTTTTTGTTCACTTTAACGAGTGTCTAGTGCTCACTATACACTATATGTAGGCACCTTGCACATGATCCAGGTCATTTTTTTCTAGGTAATGTGAAAAATAAAACAATTGTCCACACATGAACATATTACCCTAGTTAATCAGTACAATGCCTACATAATTTGTAGAATAACTGACTTCTGCACATTAGCGGTAACTGTAAGAATTACACTATTTTTTGGGAATATACATTTAATAGCTGATTATACAAACATGTATTCTCAAGGGGCCCACCATGTCAAATACACATGTGTAAAGCCGGCATTGGTAATGCCCCAAGATATATTCCATTACATGAACTGTTTAAGTAAAGAACATGAGAGAGCTGTCTAGTATTAACATTCACCTAGTTGGTCTACATTCGACATGTACATTTTCAACAACAGCATAACATTTTCTTTGTACATTGACAAACATCACAATTGTATATTTGGTTACAAAATAAAAAATAATAACCTCATTTTTATCATATTGGTTAAAAAATAACTATAATGAATATTGAATAAGTTGATATAATATTTTCTTTGTTATGGTTGACACATGGGCTACAATAGATCTAAATCTTCTTTACATAGCAGAATGGACGTGATATTGAATTCGGATACTGAATGTATTAACCTATAGAATCTCCGAAGATCGCTAAAAGAATTCTCCGAAATTTACCGTTAGAAGTTCGATAAGATAATTTTTTTTATTGCGTGATCTAAACCGGAAGTTATGGATTGTGTTCTATGGATTGTGTCCATGGAATGTGTTCTATAGATTGTGCTCGTTACTCTCAGTAATTAAAGAGCTGCTTACTATTTTAAGATTGAAACACATTCTCATAAATCGTGCACGGGTTATTCTTTGCTAACATCGGCAGCTCACAAGCTTGTCGCGTCCACTTAGTTTCCACAGATTCCATAATTCGCGCCATATTTAGCATTGCGTATTTTGTATACACGTTCTTCCTAAACAGATTAACACTAGGTCTTCGCTACAATTAGGCTGGATGTCTCTGGGTGTTACTTTTATTCTAATATATCAAATCAGGCGACAGTTAGGCTGGATGTCTTCCACTGTTTCTTATCTGCTAACTCAGGCGACAGTTTGTCATCACTGGCATTGAGAAAATTAAACAACAGGCGGCGAATGTCTTCTGACAGAGACAGGTGGCGAACTCTCACAAAGGTCACCGAACACACGAGACTTCAATCCAAGAAAAGCCCTACCCGAAGACAAGCATGGCCAGCAAAAACTCAACTCATGCTTAATCTTCAGAATATAACACCTTATTATTTTACGTGTAGATATTTCGTAAAATTTATGCATATTTAATATTAAAAGCTAAATGGTTCTATTTCGGAAAAGAAAAAAGTAGCCGTTACTATAAAGAATGAGAATATTTAACAAGATATTTTAGTTAATGGAACTACACTCATTGTTAGTGTATTAGTGTATCCAATAAAGAAATGTATATGGCTTTGTGCGCAAGCGTTCCTCTAGTTACCATATGAAACTTGTCTAAATAACAAGGAGGTAAATGTATATACATATTGGTAGATATAAATGAGATCGATGTTGAATGGAATTTATACACGTTTTAAAACAATAGTTGCCCTGTTGGAATCAGTTTAAACATTATAACAATAAACATTGATTTTTTTCTCCATCACAACCAATACAAATAGTGACAAAGGCGAGGATAATATCCACTGTGAATAGCAGAGTTAACCAGTGCTCCTTGCTGCGTGAGTCACGTTCCTCAAGAACTCGTGGGGCACCTGGTCAAAGTGGAAGAACGCGTTGCCCCATGTGGCGGTGGCCAGGACTAGGATAGGAGGACAGATGAGGTTCAGGAAGAGACCACTGCTCACCTGTGGGCATACAATAAAATAGAGGACAGTTAGTTTAATCTTCCAAATGTATTATTTTTTCAAATGTTGTTTAGTGTGATATAAAAGTAAAAATAAAAAGATTTGTTTATTGGTTTGAGAAGTCTGATTGTCTTTTTGTATGTCTATTAGAGAAGCAGCGTTAAACAAACGCGTAGTTCTTTTTTTTTTTTTTTTTCATCTTGTAAATAATTATCATAAGTAGGGCCGGAATCCACAAGAAAGGGGCCTCCACATAAATGATAAAAATATATTCGAATGTCGACGAGTCAGAAACTGAAAAGGTGTTTTTCTAACATTTTTGTTCGCATTTTTACAGCTAGCAAAAATATCGTGATTAAGAGATGCAGTGATTAAGAGATATAGTGATTAAGAGAAGAAGTGATTAAGAGATGTAGTGATTAAGAGATATAGTGATTAAGAGATATAGTGATTAAGAGATGTAGTGATTGTAGTGATTAAGAGATATAGTGATTAAGAGATATAGTGATTAAGAAGTGTACGCTTGTAGCATGCTCTGGATATGTTAATAGAGCTCAGGAATTACGACAGTGCGTCTGCCAAGAGCTTTACACTCCACAAGCTCAAAAATGTACTTTTTTTTTCATCAAAAATATGTATAATAAATTTTTTTTTTTAAAGTGAAATTAAATTTACAAGAGCGTTATTTCTTCTATTTTATGGCATGCTCTTACATATAAGTATTTTCATTTATAAGTGGATCTTTATTACAACTTTTGAAAAATTGTAGACGCCTCCTTAAAAATCCTTCTCCGGGGCCTCCACATTCTTAAATCAGGTCCTGATCATAAGCAATCTTTTTTTTTTTTAACTATCTGTTTGCTCATGTTGAGATTTCGCATTTGTTCGTGTCTTAAAGTGTGCGTGTATGTATGTTTGTATGTACCATTCGAAAGACCCAGCCAGGTTTAGGCAAAGGTCTATTTAAAAAGACGCATTCATGACAATACTTTTTTCTAGTGGCGCCATTCTGTCAGTTAGGATTCCTGGTCCAGTGGTATACGCTTCTGACTGTCATCAGAATGGTCCCAAGTTTGAATCCTGCCCCCTACCCCCGAGCTGGAGGTCTGTGCTACTACGAAATAGTATTCTATTCACGCCTAAATGTATAAAAGAAAAAGAAATGCCTGCCTCCTATCGTGGGAAGAAGGAGGTGTGACTGTGTGGCCCTGTTGACTCCAGATCTATTTGTTTCTTTATGACGGTTTACTTCATGTTACGGAGTGTAGGTGTGTGTGTGTTTCTGATACAATTCAAAGTACATCTATGTGACTTGTCTGAGAGGCTAAATACATTCTGATGTAACCACGAGGAATAGGGGAATAAAAGGGAGAGGTAAGTGACGTGTGTTTTGTTTAGTGAGTTATATCTTGTTGACACTAACATTATTTCACTATTACATACATCTACATTGAATTGGAAAGATGTGAATGCTTACTAAAAAGTTAAAATCAGTTTTTCTACCTTTCATACGCCCACAACGCTTTTCTTCAATCCGCTGTATGGAGCTACAAACTAACGACCCGAGTATCAACACCTATGTGAGTGGGGTGGTTAACATCTGCTAATCTAATAATAGTTCTGCATCGCGTGAGTGTCTTTTGGTAGGGGGAAGTACTCACCATGTCTATCACCCGCACAGTCCCGCTGGAGAACACAATGGCGTTTGGCGGCGTAGCGACAGGAAGCATGAAGGCGAAGGACGTTGCTATGGCAGCGGGATACATGAAAAATAGAGGATTCACTTCGAGGCTCAGTGACTGGGGAAGAATAAAAAAAGACTAGATCTAGATCATAATAAAACCCAGAAAAACCTAACGTTATATTTTTAGTGATAAAAAATCATAAGACAGTCAGAGTGTATTAGGAAATAAAACATAATTTTGAAATCGGTAGTTGTAGTTCCCTTACTAATCGTATATAAGCTAAGATGACCTCATAGCTTACCATCTGAGCCAATATAGGCATCATTAACGTGGCTATGGCAGTATTGCTGGTCACTTCTGTCGCAAAGGTGACTATGTAGCATATGATGAGTAGAACTAGCCACTGGTCAAGAGTTCTAAACACCATCAGCTGGTCACCAAGCCATTTGGATAAACCAGAAACCTTTAAAAATAATCAATGAAGACTATATTATATGAATTTATAGAATCTTTGAAAAATATATACAAATAAGTCAAATGTCCTGTGATAACTACAATAAGCATAATATGAGACACATTTTCCAGTAAGAGTTGAGTAACCTTATGTGTAACTACTGAAGAGAACGAGACGGCTGCAGGAAAATTTAAACAATAGGACAAAGAAATCAGGGTCAGAATCTTTCTTAGTCTTTTGACCTCAACTCGAATACTTTCTCCTTTTTTTTTAATTCCCTACTTTCAACTAACTCTTTCGTCATAGTAAAAATTAGAATTTATCAAGGGAAGTTCCTTCAGGGAACAGAACCTGGAAAAAAGAAGAAGAGGCAGACAGAAAAAGCGATGGGAAGACAACATACATTGAAAGAGCTTCTATCCAAGGCAAAAGACAAAGAGGGATGGAGAAAGTCTATCGACAAATCTTGCCTGTCCAACAGACTAAGGGATAGGTGAAGGTTTACCGTGGCTGCTTGTGCAATGGCGTATCCTCCCCCGAGAAGCAAGTAGAGAGACCAGGGCATCTTCTCCTGAACTTGTCTCCAGGTCAGCAAGGGCTTCACTCTGGTGTATGTGGCTGTAGTGTGGAATATATAGGTACATCTTTTAATAATGTTACTTTTCATTGAAAAAAACATCAATGTTTATGTTTATGAAATGACTTTATGAAAACATCTTTATTTTAGATGTATTTAAAACAAACAATGGAAAGAAAATTTCAATTTTGAATACGAGTTAATTATGTTAAAGGCAAAGAATTATGATTATCTGAGAATCGTGTAGCCATCATTAGTAAGAAAAATTCCCCTTTCGACCTTGCAATCTATAGGCAGATGATGTAAAGGTCATCTGTTTCTAACGGTTAACGAGGGTGTCGTGTGGCCAGCACAACGCCTTTTCCATTAAAGTTGGGTCGACTCAAGGGCGTCCTTAAAATCCCAGTCTTAACCAGGACTCGAACCCAGAACCTCCTGGTTCGGAAGCCAGCATTCTTTAAGTATTTATTTATTCATCAACATGTATAGTTTTTATTTCTTCGTTTCAAAGTATGTATAAAGTAAACTAGTTATCTGTCGACTAGTTGCGTAATTAAAGGAAATAAACATTTTTGTCTTTTTACCATGTTTGTCGAATTTATTGGTCAGTGCTTTAGGGAATGATGATGGCAGGACAAACATTAAAATACCAAACAAGATGGACGGCGTTGAATCACTTGTAAATCTGAGAACAAAACATCAGCAAGGTCAACATGTTGCAACAATGGTGTAATATAAATATATGCAAACATTTTCCCCAAACCACAACAAACATAGTGGAATGTTTATCTTCCACCGTCACATCCATTCACACCTACTTCTTTACCTTGATCAAACACACTTACTTAGTGCATAGCAATAAAAAAATTTAAAGAATAGTAAGGATTAGATGATTGTAAGCTATTTAATATATACTACTACTAAAAGTTGAAACAATGCATACTTTATAGGGAAATAATTCTTGCACCATATTTGACAATTGTTTCACTTAGGTCAAACAAAAAAACGAATTGTACTTCAAATATTAATGCACTTTTATTATCAGTCATTACAACTAAGAAAAATAATTTGTTAAAATAACAGGGACATCAAGGCATTTGAAAGGATTCATTTCCGCTTAAATACCAGCCATACACACATGTTTAGCATACTTCTAAATTAACCCAGCTATAAGAGGTACATACCAATGCTTACATATCATTCAGTAATACATGTAGCGACATACACACATACATACACGAGCACAAAGATACACAAACTCATTCACACGGAATTCTTAAACAAGTGGCCACTTAGTGAGCTCTTTATAAACTAGCCAATCAGAGAAAAGCTGTCATTTATGAATAAATCCGGGATACTCAAGCCAATAGAAAACTTCTTAACGGATATCAAGACTTCATTGCTTTAGTTGAATGGTGAGAAGGAGCTATACTATGGAAAACGAAATGAATGGTCATGTCTTATAATAGTTTCAAGCTCAGTTTATAAATGAGATCAGTTTAATTCCTAGGTCAGTTGGACCGTTGGGGCATCACGCAAGATCTGTCGACCGCCTCTCTCTATTCTTTGTGGGTTTTTTTTGCCAGGTTAAGAATATATTTCGTTGATATGCCCTGGTGTTCTTTTTCCCCGGGCATGCTACCCTGCAACATAGTGGCGCCCGGGTGGAAAATGTCGTAAGAAGAAACGATTAGGCCAATTAGGCAGCGAAACAAGACTCCCGTGGGAGCGCCTAAAGGAGTGCCAGAGTATTTCCATTGCACTGTGCGGGGTTGTAAAGGAGTTGTAAAAGAGCTCCCACAAAATTGACACCAATTCAGGCGCCATTCATTAAGGGACCGATTCATAAAAGGTAAGCTCTGTACGGTCAGCCTGGTATAGAGAAGAAAAATGGCGGAGGTTTCCGGTGTGATCGGCAAATGCAAAAACATGTATGGACTTACAATCATCAGCTGGAATGAAGTCATGTTGTTAGTAGTATTAGAAGTTAAATAGTTATACTAAATTTAATACAATAAAGAACATCTGTTCTTTGGACCACACAAGTAAAAGTATAAATAAACTTCCTGGGAAAAGCTGAGTAACAACTCATTAACATGATGGCTTTTAATAAATTAGGGAAAGGATATTGTAGTGTAAATTGATAACCGTCTGGCAAGTAGAGCTTTCGGACGCCTTCGGGCTAGAGTTTGGAGGAACATATCGCTCCGCCTGCCTACAAAAATCAATGTCTACGAAGCGGTGATTCTCTCAACCCTTCTATATGGATCTGAGACATGGATACTATACACAAAGCAACTAAGACTACTTGAGCGCTTTACCAAGGATGCTTGCGCTCTATCAAGGACATACGGTGGCACTACAAAAGCGATGTCCTTGCGAACACCGGTATGGACAATGTAGAGGGACTTTTTAGGGTCCGACAGTTACGCTGGGCAGGGAACGTATCCTGTATGGGAGACGAACGTATGCCAAAGGCAATCATTTTTGGTGAGCTTAAAGGTGGTCGACGTAACAGAGGTGCCCCACGGAAACGCTTTAAAGACCAGCTTAGGCGCCAACTTGCCTTATCTGACATAGAAGAGATCACCTGGTTGCATGCGGCCACAGAACGTGACAGTCGGAGGTCACTCTCAAAGGCCGCAGGATATACATTTGAGACCAAAAGAAAATCCGCTGCCGAGGTCAGTCGCAGGCGGCGAAAGAAAATCTTAATCGACCACCGGTGGACAACGAATATGTTTGCCATGCATGTGGCAAATTATTTAGGCCACAGTTGGGGCTGAGTAGCCACGGAAAATATTGCATTCCTCACTATCACTAATGTTCGGACTCGAGACAAGCCTTGTTATTGTATTGTAAAACAACAACATGACTAATATGCTGACCTAGAATAGTCAAGACATAGATTACTTTCAGACTGGACCAAAATACAGAGAGAAATAAATTAATTAAAATGAAACATGAGGCGAAGAGAAAAGTCTATTTTCTATTTACATTATAACATTTATCCTATAGGCCTATTTATTATTATTATATATTATCCAAATGTATATATTATATATCCTAATGTATATATAATAATCATATATTATTACTGTTATATATTTATCACTATCATCATATATTTATCCCATTTATACTATCTTATATTATCTCCCGTTTTGCAAACTATCTACTGTTGTTTTGTAATTAGCTTTAGAGCTTTCACAAATATTTTTACTTGCTTGTAATTTATTTTGTTTTAAGTTCTAGAGCAACTAGAGTGGAGCTCAAACTCTTACCCTTTAGGAAACCAGTCAGACCAGCCTCCAACTCCTCCCAAGTCTCTAGTGATCCAGGCTACCACCAGCAGAATGAAAGCAGCGAGAACTGTGCCTTGAGCGTAACTAAAATGTGAGCAAACCAAACAAAAAAAGTCAATCACAGAAAAAGTCAATCACAAAAAAGTCAATCACAAAAAAGTCAACCACAAAAAAGTCAATCATAATGTTCAAGAACAAACTAGTGTCTTCCATCAATCTGTGACCTTTGCTGCACTCTGTTATTTACTTATTTTGTAAGATGACAAAAATATAGGACAATATAGATATAAAAACAATTCCACATTTACAGCCATATGTCTCAATGCTGTAAGATTTATTTCCCTTTTCCGATATAAAAAAAAATCAAAAGAATAATACTAATTAATTAATTGGTTAGATTGATTCATGTTTTAATAGAGACAGTGCAAAGTTTCAGCTTGATCCCAGAATGTGAAGGGGGAGAAATAGAGTGTTCAAAATGTGTATGAGATAGACGGACTGACAGAGTGAGTTCGTTAAAGCTTTGTAATAGCAGAATAACAAAGAACTCTAAATGCCCTTATAATGAGACTTATAGTCTACACATTACGAAGCCCAGGATTACATTACTATTTGTTAAACTAAAAAAGCAAATGGTTTGATAAAAGTGGTTTAAACATACATTTCTGAGATCACAATCGAAAGAACCTTTACACATGACAATAACAAGCTCAATGGAGTTTCTGAAAGCTTACGTGATTGGTCCAAGTTTTGTATATTCATCTCTGATCAAGGCGTTGACTTTCTCAAGACGTTGCTTGTTTGCTTTCGGGGTGCAGCAGCAGCACAGACATCCGCCCCTAAACGTCAAGAAGATAGACGAATTGTATTCAACAATTTTCTTTTTAGTGTCAAAAAAAAGCCCGCAACAAACATAGGTACTACTACTGAGTTTCTTCTTAGTTGACGTAATGACTGCCAGATCATTATCATGCGAAGCAGGACGTCTTTTGCGCAGCCGCTTTGGCGCGATAGTAGATTTACGCGGGACGTTTTGGCGTGGGACGTTTTGGTCAAATTATATAAGACAGGGTTACTGCAGCGATTGGACCCCATGATGACTAACTGCTAACTATCGTTAAAAAAAAGGGAAGCTGAAAATCTATGGCCATATTGCGAGATCTTCGGGACTCGCAAAAACCTTCCTTCAGGGAACCGTACCAGGAAAAGGAAGAAGAGTCAGACAGAGAAAGCGATGGGAGGTCAACATAAAAGAATGGACGGTCCTGCCATTGAAAGAGCTTCTAACCAAGGCAAAGACAGAGAGGAATGGAGAAAGACGGTCGACGAGTCTTGCATGGTGCCACAACTGTCCACTAGACTAAGGGATAGGTGAAGGTAAAAAAGTACAAAATAAAAGTTCATTTTATAGCGTCTTTTAAGTGAAGGACACATATCTATGTTTTGTATGAGTGTTTGTGTCCAAACGATTCTTTTATGTACAGAACAATAGTTCGAACCTGGGGCCATTGAGATGACACGTCCTATGCACATACCACACGCTCAGGCAGCCATTCATAGTTTGCAATATGTATTTCTGACATTGTCAAAATTAATACAACTTTTTTTTCGGGGCGGGGGTGGTATACTATATATTTCATAGTATAGTGAAAAAAACAACAACAAACGACCATCGCTGAAAATGGCTGCGCCAAAACATCGCGTACGTTTCTCAAGAACACAAAACGCTTTCTAAGGAATTGCCTGACTTTCTAAAGAATTGCCTGACTTTCTAAAGAATTGTCTGACTTTCTAAAGAATTGCCTGACTTTCTAAAGAATTGTCTGACTTTCTAAAGAATTGCCTGACTTTCTAAGGAATTGCCTGACTTTCTAAAGAATTGCCTGACTTTCTAAAGAATTGTCTGACTTTCTAAAGAATTGCCTGACTTGCAAGAGTCTTTACTCTAAGAGAAATACTAGGAAGAAAATAAGCCAAACAGTCACTTGAAACTGGTAAATAATTTGAACTTGTTCTAACGGGGATGAAAATGGAGTGTAGAACACTTCAGTAGGTCACTTCAGTAAGTCACTTCAGTAGATCACTTCTGGTGCCACATAATGCCAAACGATTTTTGGAAAAAAGAGACACAAGAATAATGATGCGACGCAATGACTTTATATCATGCAATAACATTATTCACCTTAAGTCCAACATTCATTTTGTTACATTTTATAATTAGTTTAAAATTACTATTAACAAGAAGTATATGTATAGTTCCTGTCAACCTACCTCTATGTCTACGAGGGGTGATATTCCACTTCAATAAATAAATAATTAGTTTATATGTATGTGCATACTTATACAAGCGTAATTATAATTAAAAGTACAATTCAAATAAAAACATAATAAATGTTATCATCAACGATCTTTAAGCAGGACACTAGTGCCATGTACTTAAACAAAAACATTGGGGTTTGAAAACCACAGTTGGAGTGAGACAAGGCTGCCTACTCTCACCTTCAGTGAAGTCCAGCAGGGCCTTGGCGTCATTATCCCCTTGGTGGTTAGAAAGGCTTTTATCTAACTACCAGGTCTGGAAGAAGAATGACTTACTTGCGCTTCGCGGACGAACAGTAAAAAGAAGAAGAGGCAGACCAAGAAAGTCACGGGAAGACAGCATAAAAGAATGAACTGGCCTGTCCTTGAAATGGATTCTATCCAAGGCAAAAGATTGAGAGATATGATAAAAGTCATGAACAGATCTTGTGTGGTGGGTGTCAAACGGTCCAACAGACTTAGGGATAGGTGAAGGTAAAGGTGAATGTTAATTTACAACTAGACAACTTTCTGAAGACAATGTCAGGTATTACTGTTATAATGCATTGTTAATGGCAATTTCTATTAGTGAGAAAAATACGCAACAGACAAGATATTCACAGAAGCGGTAGCGTTTCTCTGGTAGCATTTTTTTCTGGTAGCGTTTCTCTGGTAGCGCTTTTCTGGTATTGTTTCTCTGGAAGCCATTCTCTGGTAGCGTTTCTCTGGTAGCGTTTCTCTTTTGCTAGCATTGTCAAGAAACTTAATTAAATACATTTTGGAGCCATCACTCACTTGCAACGTAGAAACACGACCACCATCCATTGATACATGGCCAGCATCACTAAGATGGACAGAGGCAGACCGTAGATCAACCATGTGCTAAATGTTACAGGCGAGCTAATGCCAACGTCTTCAAACACCCTGAATATGAAACAGCAACGACATTGAGTGAACATAAATAGTAACATATTTTTAAAAAATACCAAATAATTTACCTAAAAACAAAAACAAAAATAATTAAATAAAAGTTTTTAAAAAAGGTGTTATAGTCAAATGCTTGTAAATCTCATGAAAAGAAATCATCTTCTTTTTTTGAAGTAATGTATGTTTATATATATATAAGATAAGATAAGATATAAAAGAATTACTGATACTATGTTTAATTCACGTGGTTTTAATATGACAACTTAACAATTTTTATTTTACAGATACACGTACACAGGAAAAATGTTTTTAAATTGCATTAAAAAAAAAGACAATGCTTCCTTTATACAGCTTATAATTTGAAGAGAAACATTAAAATAATTTTTTAAAAATGTGTTCAAGCCGGGTGTCGATCTAGTATTTGGTACTGTCAGGTCTATGTACTGACCACGCTACCCATTGAGCCAAGGCAAGAATTGTATAATACTTCAGTCTTCACAGACATGGCCAAATTTGTTTGGGTTTAGTCTCCATAAATAATTGTTAACGCGATTTCTCCTTCACGTATTCTCCAATCAAGTTGATACTGTACACAATTATTTATTTTATCTAAAAAACACATGAACACAAACAAAAATACTCAATTAGTCAATTAATTATTTATAAATAATTTTTGTTTCTTTGATATCGAGTAAGGGAAATAACTTCTACATTTTTGGTAGATATAGTTTTCAGGACGGAGCTCTTCCCCTTTAGATAATTTTTTTTGTTTGTTTGAAAAAAAAATGATTTTTTATATATTGCTTGTTTATTGCCAAATTTAAATTTCTTTCCTTTTTTTAACTTAAAATAAATAATGACGGTCTAACTCGAGTTTTCCCCGGGTGACCAACTAGCTAATAATTCTTTTCTCTTAGGTATACATCGGTGTTAGATTTCCAGGAAAATACCAAACGCAACTATAGAGATTTGTGTCCAGGTTTCACTCTCAAGTTTCCATGAAATTCTGACTTGAATATTGTAATAATAATTTTTAAAAATTAACATGTATTTGCATTATTTTTGAATGACCTACTTCTGAGCCGCAGCAAACAATACCAGGTTTGGCCCTGTGCCTGTCAAGCTGCCAATACCACCAATGTTAGCTGCGTAGGCTACAGTCAGAGACAAGGCTTTGCTCAGACGTATAAACTCGGCATCAGCTCTTTCTTCCTTCTTCTTCAGGTCTAGAGCTTCAGGAGAATTAGGGTCTAGTCTGAACAAAATAATTATTGACGTGTTAGTGAATACATTCATTTTAAGTCCAATGTTCAACAAAAAAATTGAATATGTCCCATACTATAAGTAAAACTGAAATGGAAAAACAAAGAAAATATGGGAATCTAAGCTTGGAGATAAGCGGCCATACACGTTGTCTAAAATAACAACATACTCTGTTGTTATATCGACTGAGGGGATAATTACAACTGACCTCATAAACACCCTTAAGCCCTTAACATCCCTAAGAAGATTATTGTTGCCTGACAGAGGGCGGTGCTGCAGCAGACCTGCCACATCACCAGAAAATTTCGCAGTGGACTCTGTTAAAGGGACTATAATGAATTCTGTTTCTCTCTAACGAAGCTCGGCCCTGGCAGTGCCAGAAAAGGAAATTAGTTCGTTTTTAACATACATAATATCTTTTTTTTTATTCATAAGGAAATCTGTCTCAGAAATTATTAATGACACATAGCAAAATGTTATAACTGTAGCAAACGAAATATATTCGCACATACTAGTTTCACTTATACATTGCATTAGAAGTTCACATAAGATGATTGGCTAGTGCAGGGGTGGGCAACATTTTTGTATCGAGGGCCGCATTAAAAAAAGTTTGGGAATGGCGGGCCGCATATATATATATATATATATATATATATATATATATATATATATATATATATATATATATATATATATATATATCTTAGAAAGATAAGCTTGCAGTGTAGAATGTCTTTTAATTCATATATACACTGTATTACGATTTTAAAAATGTTTATTTCACGATATCCCCACAAATATACAGTTGTACTTAATGTGCAGTATTTTACTTCTTACACTCGTGCATAATGTTTCTTAACTGTGAAACTATCTTTCTAGTTGTTAGCCCTGTGTGTGACTGCTGTCAAATTACAGTCAGTCAACATTGGCCAGTGATTATACTTGGTTAGTTTCCACAAAAAATGCTTGCTCACTGAATGAGACAATTTATGTTCCGGAAGTTAAATGTCGAGACAAGCGAAGCCTGCCCTTCTGGAACATCACCATAGAATGCTGACCATGTCCTTCAATGGTGGGACCCGAACAAGACTCTCCAAAGACTATTCGAAGAAATGCCTGATCTGGAAACCACTACGCGGTTCATCTCAGATATACGATTACTGAGCTGAACCATTCAACATGTAAAATGAAAACGAAGAAGAAGAACTGATGTATGTTTACCCAAATAGTGTGAGAAGAAGCAAAGTTTTTTAAAGTGTGGAAATACAGCTTCTGGCACCCATAAGGCTCCCGTGGTAGTGCTGACTGGAACTTCTCTTTGTTTTGAGTTATGTCCTCTGGAGCTGAATCAGCTTCTCTTAATAAGTGTTGTACTTTTAATCATTTCACTAAAGATAGTTTCACCTTTCAGCAAAGGAAAATGACAAAAAACTATTTTTTTTTGCTTTCCTGTAGAAATGGGAGAGCCTCGTTTGAAAAGATTTAACATGCATTTAAATTTCATATGTAAACAATCAATTGCGATTTAGATTGTAAAAACATGAAATTTTGTCATCTACTCTTCATTAGAAATATTGGTAACAAAGTCACAGTCAATGTCCTTCAAGTAACATAACTATTTCATCCTTAAGATTTTATATTCTTCTCCTTTGCCTTACCCATGCTACGCTAGCAGATACATTTGATTATTTAATCTTAAATCAGAACTACCCATGGTTAACTCCCCTAGATCTAGTAAGTTACATTTTAATTATCTCCTGAGGAAGTTAATGATTAAATTATATGCAGCTTTGTGCAATCTTTCCCGTCTCAAGTTTATGGTTCTCAGTCAAAGATCGCGCTCCATCAGTTATTACACTTGCCATCTTGTTCCAAGTCTACCCAACACTCAGATATTGTGTCTTGAATTGAGTGTATTGATGTATAGCCAATAAGAATAATCTTCGTTTACTTAAAACTTTTTTATAATAAAAAAGTTTCAATAATTTATATAGATATTTTTTTAAAATATTTGCATTTTTATATCTATATACTGTGGGTACACCTGATTTCTGTAGGTGTCGGCGGGCCGCATAAAACACCTCGGCGGGGCGCATGTGGCCCGCGGGCCGTAATTTGCCCACCCCTGGGCTAGTGAATCAAACGTATTGTTGAATAAAACATAACTAGTGAATCAAACTAACTCAAATCAACACAAACATAACTAGTGAATCAAACCTGGATATCAACACAGGTGTAGCCAGTGAATCAAACCTGGCTATTAAACACAATTATAGCTAGTGAATCAAACCTGGCTATAAACACAAACATAGGTAGTGACACAAACGTATCTAGTAAATCAAGCATGGCTATCAACACAAGTGTAGCTAGTAAATCAAGCCTGGCTATCAACACAAATGTATCTAGTAAATCAAGCCTGGCTATCAACACAAACATATCTAGTAAATCAAGCCTGGCTATCAACACAAACATATCTAGTAAATCAAGCCTGGCTATCAACACAAACATATCTAGTAAATCAAGTCTGGCTATCAACACAAACATATCTAGTAAATCAAGCCTGGCTATCAACACAAACGTATCTAGTAAATCAAGCCTGGCTATCAACACAAACATATCTAGTAAATCAAGCCTGGCTATCAACACTAACGTAGCTAGTAAATCAAGCCTGGCTATCAACACAAACGTAGCTAGTAAATCAAGCCTGGCTATCAACACAAACGTAGCTAGTAAATCAAGCCTGGCTATCAACACAAACGTAGCTAGTAAATCAAGCCTGGCTATCAACACAAACGTAGCTAGTGACACAATCGTAGCCAGTGAATCAAACCTAGCTATCAACACAAGTGGAGCTTGTAAATCAAACCTGGATATTAACACAAAAGTGGCTAGTGAATTTAACCTGGCTATCAACACAAACATAGGTAATGACACAAACTTAGCTATTGAATCAAACCTGGCTATCAACACAAGTGTAGCTAGTGAATCAAACCTGGCTATCAACACAAACATAGCTAGTGAATAAACCTGGCTATTAAACACAAACATAGCTAGTGAATCAGACCTGGCTATCAACACAAACATAGCTAGTGAATAAACCTTGCTATTAAACACAAACATGGCTAGTGAATCACAAACATAGCTAGTGAATCAAACCTGGCTACCGATCCTCGAAGTTTCGCCGCTTGAACCTTGTCGTACTCTTTCATGTCGTTAAACTGGCTGAGAAGCGCTTGGACAATGGTCATCATCATAGCTGTAGTAGCTGTGTTAGAGATCCACATAGACAGGAACCACGTGACTAAAGCGATCCCCAATAGCAAGCTGTCGATAGAGAGAGAGAGAGAGAAAGAGAGAAAAAGAGAGACTATTTAGATATTTAGAAATAGAAAAAGGTAGAAAACACATAGAGACAAACAAAATATGCAAGCCAAAGAAATTTTACAATTTATGATAGTCTCATATTACATATATTGAGTTTACAAACACGTTTTCTGTTACTAATTGAGTTATAGGCATAAGCTTTAAGTATTGGTGGGCCGGCGACGAAAGAAATATAGTCCTTGATAAACTAAAAGGTTTTATAATATTCTTCTACGAAAGATACCTAGACAACGTCACGACTGGAATCATATATAAAATGTATTTTATAGACTTTATAGCGTAATACTAGCCCTTTTTTTTCGTAATAATTTAAAGCATTTATCCGTATAGTTGTAAATATTTGTTCTAAATGTTTTAGAAGTTTCGATGTTCCTTCAGAGTTGAAGAGAGTTTACTTCCTGGTCCAAGCCTCCCCCAGGACGACGGGGGGATTGGAGCGGGCAGAAGTCCGAACGACGGTCCAGCGCGCAAACCACACGACAAAGCAGCCATCCAGATGAGCGTTATTCCCTTAGAACATAACCGAAGCCATTAACTAACAGCATTAGGCCTTTTGTTTCATAGCAGCATATATGGTAACATTAGTTTGAACATTGATGGATCATAAATAAATAAATTTTAAGTTATTAAGCTGGCTCAGAACTAATTGTGAGGACAAATATTTTACAAACCTTACAAATTAACAAGTTACGTAAGGCCACGCTTGCATGAGTTCAACTTTCTAGGCATTAATTTAGTTTACATATTATGAGGACAGTCACAAACGGATGACCACCATTATCATATGAAACACAGTCTGAGGGACAGATCGTATGGTAGTGTCAAGGGCCGATTTTGATATCCAGTCTGGCTGTGAAATCAATTTTAGAGTTGTGACGTCAATGTAAATGAAAGTCTTACCACCAAAAAAGAAAAACATAACTTAAACAACAACAACAAAACAAAACAAAAACAATAATAATGCAGCTAAAGAATTACTTTGAAAACATATTATTAAATGATAAAATGATAATGTTTCACACATTATGAAATCATAAAAAAAACGTTTACAACACTAACACAATGGGAGGTAATAACATGCTTACAGTAAAGAGAAAATCAATTAAATTACAGTCTGTGAGTATCACACTAAATTACAGGGAGATAACTCAGCAAAGATAAACAAGAAAAGATAATTTATGTTTAGTTAAATAACAAACACAGTCCAGCTTTTGGTTCACAAAAGGAGTCTAGTTCTTAGATTTATCTCCCCTTTCTGGCAGCCCACTTTTCAGTCCACAACATGCTTTTCAGTGTTGGTCCAGGTCCTCTTCGAAAGTTTCTTTCTCAACAGTCAATTCTGAGTCCAGTGAGGAATATTGTGCATCTGGGGACCGGTCACTTGATCCCCTGGTCATTTCATCCCCCGGTCATTTAATCCCCAATTAAATATTTTTCTTTTTCATTGTTAAATTGTGCTGTTAAGGCTTTGACTTTAAGCCCTAATTTCATCTAATATACAAATAGGATTATGTAGAATGCTTTTTGATATTTTTTGACATGCTACTAATGCGCTTATAGTGTTTCCACTTCCACTTTACATTCTTGATGAGAAATCTTATAATATATTGTAAATCTGGGTGTGTACTTAGCTATAGCACTTCCATTGGATGTGGGGGATATAATATTCTAATATTATCCTGCGTATGACGTAATTATCAAAGACTAAGGTTTGGTGGAAGTAGTGGAAATAACTTGAGAGATATAAGTGTGATTAGAATTTTATGACCATGCCGATGACAATTTATCATCAAGGGCCAAGGTGTGGTGGAAGTACGATCATGTTTCAATTAATTAAATTTTCTAATCGCTCCTGTTTAGAAATAAGCGTCATTTTTAGCCTTGAAATAAGGTTTTTATACATGTTAAATTTTTATAGTTTTTATTGGCATTTAATTTTAATTTTATTCTTATCTTATGTGTTACACGCTTTGTCATTTAAATAAAAAATGAATATATTAAATATTGCTCATTTCATTATTTTTACAATTACTAATTGTTAGATAAAATGATCAGATTATGAAATGACCATGGGATGAAATGACAGGGGATGAAATGACTGGGGGATGAAATGAGTGGGGGATGAAATGACCAGGGGATGAAGTGACCGGGGATAAAGTGACCGGGGATGAAATGACCGGCATCTGTGACACCTATACAAGGCATAGTTCTTTCAGTATATGTAGAGCTGTGATAGAAAGTGTTTCATCCTGTAATAGTTGTGCACGTGAACCGACTGGTGTGCACCAGTGCACTGTTCAGCATTGGAAATGAACGCAATGATTTAGTTGAGCCAGGAGACATAGTTGAGATCCGACCAGGAGTGTGTTAAATGCAGAAGTGAGAGACAGGTGCGTGTGTACTGTTAGAATGATGGTAGTATCCCTCTGTCTATTCTTTTACTTAATATTAAACGTATGTAATTGTTCATTCTTTTCGACAAGTGCTAGTCTTAGATCTACAACATCTATAGTACTATTACTTGATCACTAGTTAACTCTATGCGAGACAAAAAGATCACCCATCAGCAAAGAACAAAGATCACACACACACGCACAAACACAAAATCTGAGAATCAAAGCGGGGCAACTCTGCAAACAGACCCAACCTTCCCATAACTTGTGTGTGGTCGGCTTTTGAAAGTGAAGATTTGACTCCAGACTCCTCAACCGTCTTTGAGTTCATGGGAAACGAGATTGTGCTCACTTTTGACCACGGTGGAGGAACTTTATCTATCTATATATATATATATAATTCTCTTCTTCCCTCAATAGTTTAAAGAAGTAGTAAGGAGTAAAGGAAAGATCACTCTCTTATTTCTGCGTAGAGTCTACGAGAAAACAAGAGTAGTATTTACACTACGAATGATTGGCTGCGCGCTTGACTGTCGTTTAAATTTATCAAACCTGTCCAGTGGAGTAGCTAGCAGTGTGCGGGTGGTGCGGGCCGCACAGGGCATCAAGCCTACACCTGACATGTCAATGCTGGATTAAAAGTCCTAAATTAGTGCAATATTGGCTGCATGAAAAAAAAAACAGGCAAAAGCAAGAAGATTCTGTAGAAACACATGTAAGAGCTACGGGTTGAATTTTTTTTTTCATTGGACAAAATTCTTCTAGAAATTATCATCAAATTTTAGCAATATCATGATGCGGTATGAAAATTATAGATAAACTGCTAGTAAGAAAGCACTAAGATTTATTTGCAGTATCTTTTTTGTAAAATAGATTTTTTTCCAAATTAGCAATACTTTAACATTAAATACGCATTTCTTTTGGAGAAAAAAAAGGACTTTTTGTTTGGGGGGGGGGGCATCATGAGGACCGTCCGCACCAGGCATCGAATACCCTGGCTACGCCACTGAACCTGCCGCTCCCACCCCCCTTTGTCCTGTGGGAGGTTTGGACTAGGAACTAGTATACATATATTTACACTGTGTAGTGATATAGCACAATTTTGTTCAGCAAACAAGACGCTTGAACTGTACATACAATGGCCTGTGTTGACCCTTTCGGATCTATCTCCGGCAATCTAGTCAAACAAACCAACTTCTAGGCAGATCACTTTTACACAAAGATAAAATAAAGTTTCAAAAATTCTTTTACTTGTTAAAACTTAACTTTTATCGACAAATCTATACAGCTTTCAATTTCAATCTAGAAATAGTAGAAATACATACATAAACGCACTTTAAACTATTCATTTCGACATACTAGAAACGCAAGAGGTTTTGTCTCCTGTCTTTTATCCCATTTTTAGCGCCCCCCACCCCCAAAAAGAGAATAGCCCGCTATTAGTTTTGTGTGGTCTGCCCGTCCGTCCGTCTCATTTCGATTAAGTAATTTCTGTCATACCAGCTATCTAAATTTACAAAAAGTTTTTTACTTTTTTTTTAAGAGAAAAAAAATCTATTTAGTAAGCATTTAAATGGAACTTTTTAAAAAAAAACAGATAATAAATAGTTTATCATATATACACGTGAAATGCAATGTCATAGAAGACAAGGTGTCGTGTCTATTCATTCGTTATGCGAATGTATCTTTGTAAGTGACACCTAGGATTTAACTATATCTTCACAACTATCAGTTCATTGAATACACATGAATATTAACAATGTTGTAATAATAACATGAATACATCTCCGTGTTCTGTGGTGTCAAGGCGTTAGTCGAACTAACAACAAAACAGCTCGTCTCTCCTTCTACCAGCTTGTACTTGTTGATCGTTTTTAGTTCAGTTTCTGATATTCGTTTCTAAAAATATTGAAACCTGCATTTTTAACTGCCTGAGGGGACCACTTCGGGGGGATGATTTTAAGTTTGTGTTTTCACACAAACTTTCTTTGTAACCTTGTATTTTGACTAATGTGCGTTAGTTCTACTCAAAGGTTACATCAGATCTCATTATCAGCCAATACCAAAATGTAGACTCACATTAAACATAACAATAACAACAGAGAACTGTATTCCAGACACACACACACACACACCCATCAGTGACTGACCATTTAGGCTCCGCCCCTACCAGCATGAGCACCAGCAGGGCGATCCTCTTGTGGACGTCCCAGACTTCAACTGCTATGGCCACCAACAGGCCGCCCACAAACAGCATTGATGTGTCCTGAAAATAGGTCAAGGCGTGAAAACATTCTTCAATGCGTTTACTGAAAAGAAAGACAGCAGTCATCTCTCATTGCGTGAGTTCTCAATCTGTTGAGCTTAGATCCCAACCACTAGACATTTTTACAACTTTGGAACTTACAAAACGTAATCGTCTAAAGTCTGAAATTTGGACCCGAAACTACAGAGGGGATGGTTAACATAAACTGATTGTCCTCTGATCACATTGTAAGAACCACTGATTTTTTTTTTGATGTCAAGACAGATGTCGGATCAAAGAGTGAAGGATTGGTAGACACAAACATGCTACCTGTTGTGTGTTGATGTGTGCGTGAATGTGTGTCGTTGTTTGGGTGTGTGTGTGCATTTTAAATTAATGTTAATTTTGTTAAAATGATATATGAGTGAAAGTGTTTGTCGACAAGTGATACGCGTATCATAAAGTTTCGCGACAAACAGGCGAGGAACAACTCAAGAGAAAGTTGGTACTATCTGATACAGAGTGTCAAGACAGCAAACTATTGTTAGTGTTGACCTACGTTTATAGTTCAGTGGGATTTAAGTTAACTAAATTCTACTTAGAAATGAAACTTATTCTACTGAGAAGAACATTTGAACAAGAAAAACATATTAAAAAAAACGTACCTTTTTAAAAAACAAAACTTTTATTAGTGAAGTTGTATCAATTGTTTTGGATCAGTATATTCAGTTATTCGTATATGTGGACAATCAATTAAGGTACAAATCTGTGCGATTGAAACATTTTTACCATTTGTTTTTGTTTAGCTTTTAGCTTTCTGAATGTGCTATACTCGTATAAATTGTCTGGACCAGTTGGGAAAGAGGGAGGGGGGGGGGGGAGGGTGTATCTTTGTGAATGTTTACGTGATCGATTTTTTAAATGCTCGTGTCCTGAAGGAAAATAGTTCAACGTATACCACTAGATCTGTCAAGCACGATTTCTTTCCCTTGTTCAACATAATCAAAATAATTAATTATCAATGATTAATTAATTAATGAATTAGTTAATTTATTTTCTTGATTCTTGTGTTGTCAGGTTAAAGAAATAATGGCGAAATGTCTGCTTGATCCGCGATTGGGTGTGGGAGAAATTAGGTGTAGAAACCGCAGACCTATATATATATATATATTATATCTAGACTGGACACTACAAAAAAAAGGCCATGAAACTTTAAAAAAAAAAAAAAAAAAGCTGAGACAAGGAAATGTTTTGTAAAGTAATTATAAGAAGTAAAGTTTTTTTCCCAACCCTAACCTATGTAACATAAAATTTAATGTTTAGAACTAGAATCTAGATCTATTAATTTAACATCGAAAATAAGAGCACTCTCGTCTCATAATTATTACTTTGCGATTTTTAGATACAAAATCTAGGAAGATACCGCTGGAGTTCATCAATTATAAAGTCATAGTCGCAGATAGTAGAGCATTAGTGAGTGGTCAAAACAAGATCAGTTTTTCATGTTCAGTACAAAGAGCGAAGATCCAAAATTATTCAAAGTTAATGATTTTGTTGGATCGTTGACCAGCTGACAGATCAGCCTGAGGGCCTATTGATCTGATGTTTTTATGTCCAACACTTAAAGCTGGGCCAATCAACAATGTTCCTGGACATCACGTGAGGAACTCCTCAAGTGGACAGACCGGTACGATTTCCAGATGTTAACTTATCGTCAACCCAAGACTGAGGCCAAACAGCATTGCAGTGAACTCATGAGGAGTTTGGAGGACTATATATAGCCTAAGATTGATTATGCTTTTCAGTATGTCTGATGGCGATTATTTTTCCCCAATGAAGTCCCGCGACAGCTTATCTCCAACGAGAAATAACGTAAGTTGTTTTATAAGTTTAGTTCCCCTTGTGGTCTCTAGGGCAGACGATGTAAGGGTCATCTGTTTACATTACCTACGGTTAACGAGGGTGTCATGTGGCCAGTAGAACGACCAACCGCCTTTGCTTTTTTCCAACTAATGTCAGGTACCCATTAGGGTTGGCGGCTAGGTGGACTCGGAGGCACCCGAGGATCCCGAAACTATTAATCCCAGTCTTCACTAGAATTCGATCCCCGGACCTGAAGCCAAGCGCCTTGCCGCTCAGCCACCACACCGTAGTTTCGCAATGGTAATATAAAATGTGTAACAAGAAATCTTAAATTGTATAGTTTATATAACTATAGAATGTGACAAAAATAAGGTGGTTAAATGTTTGAATTATTTGCAGGAAAATCTACTTTCTTCTTTGTATAGATTTTCCTATCAATATTTGCAAAATATTTCTAGAAGACTCAACTGGGATATTTTAAGCCACACTACAACTCGTAAATTCTAGAAACTCGTTCCAGTTCAAACAATGCCATCTACGTTTCCAAATCGATTTATGAAGTTCTTATTGTAATAACCGTCACTTTCTAAATATTTGTAAGAAATAAGGATTTTGAAATAAGATCATTAGATCACAAACTTAAAACACAGACAATTAGTGTAAACCTAAGAGAGATATCAATGAAAGTCTACAAGCAAGACCTACATTAAAATAAGCACTAGATGTCTCTCGCGCCGTCATCACGCCCAAGGCCGGAAGCAGCACTATCGGGGACAAAGACGTCACAGCTATGGGTAGAGCTTCCGTTGTCCAATAGATTGCCATAATGGCGATAGTGTAGCCACATCGGGCTTGACGCTGAAACTGAGGAGGAAGAGAATTAGTACGTGTAAGCACATTTACACAAATATAATTTAAATCAGTCAAAAGACAGACAGACAAACAAACAAACAGATAGATAGATAGATAGATAGATAGATAGATAGATAGATAGATAGATAGATAGATAGATAGATAGATAGATAGATAGATAAATAAATAGATAGATAGATAGATAGATAGATAGATAGATAGATAGATAGATAGATAGATAGATAGATAGATAGATAGATAGATAGATAGATAGATGGATAGATTGGTAGGTAGAATTTGTGTATCTGTGCGATCGACTTACTTGAGGTCCGACCATCAAGAAAATGGGCAGAAAAATGATTGGTGTCAATACAATGACCGCAAGGTACCACATAGACATCAGGTGTTTTCTCATGGGCACCTCCTCCAGATCTGGAGGGACAATGTCCACTTCCGAAGGGTTATCCCCGTCATTGATATTGGTAAATCTAAAAAATAGATAGAAGAATTTTATGTGATAATAATTTATATCATCTTTTTTTTTCCTTATAAAATACAGACGTTACTTCAAATAAAGGAGATGATTACGTCCTACGCGTCATGCATGTAGTCATGCATGTTAACCAATGACTTAAATTCTGCCAAGTAATTGGTTTTCCTGGATGGCTCAGGCAACCCATTCCATGCTCTAATAGCACTACAGAAGAAGGAGTATTTGTAGAAATTCATTCTAGCACATAGAACGTAGAATGTAAGCCATATATAACGGGTTTCTAAGTCTATTTACCTGGTCATTTTACTTTTTATTCCGACATTTCCAATAAAAGGAAATTGTATAATCAAAGTTTAATCATAATTACCTGTACGGCTTAAAAGTATAAATACATCTGAGGAATTTTTTTAGAGTCCAAAAATCATGGATTTTAGCAGTACTTTACGTGACTATATAAACCCATTTGTGGCCTGAATAATCTGCCACATCTAAAGCAGAGAAATCCGAAGTCAGGACAGACCATAAAAAAACAACTTAAAAAAAACTGGTACTACTTTCAATGCAGACTATGTACCTGTCCCTGTCTACTCACGTGGTTTCGCTGTAAGTATTTTTCTCATTATTGGAGACCACTGTGGCGTTTTTTGGCGCAGTAGGATCCCCGATTTCCATCTCCTGGACCGTTGTCACGTGGCCGCGGTGGTCAGGAGAAGTGTGGTTCTGGATTGAATACGGTTCGTTCTCTTTCTTGTTCACGTGATTAGTGTCATTGGACAGTTGTGCAAAGCCCTCACTTCCTGTGGCTGTGTCCGACATGGCAGTTGGTGTGGAGGTTCTAAGTGGTTGTCCCGTAGTGTCCATGCCTTTTAGGTGCTCCTGGAATATGGAATCAAACGAGTTATTAGCAGGCTTAGTAATATAGTCTATAGTCTATATCAATTATGACATTTTTGAAAACATCTAGTTATCTGTGGAATAAGTAATTTTGTCACAATTCAAGGTAAATTCTCTTAACGTAGCCTCATTATATTAATTCCCATTCACACTGTTCATTTATATAATGTTTGCCTTTATGTATGAGTGTTATTCAATTTTTTTTTCATTCTTTATATAGTCTTTTATTCGGTTCATTACTTTATGACTCTCATTTAGATTTTTTCCTTTTTATGATCTGCATTATTTTAACTCTTTCTATTCTTATCTCTTTCTTTTTTTTTAAATCTTTTTCTTGTCTATCATACGCGGGCAACGCTGTTTTACAAATGTGATAAATTTCTTTAAATGCTCTTCCTTCCAAAGTGTCATTAAGTTACCTATATCTGCAAGTAAGTCTCTAATTACCATGCACGCTTAGATAAAGCATGGGTAAGCGTTGGACGCGATGTTTGTGAGATCAGAAAGTCTATCCCTTATGTTGATTGGTCAAGCAGCTGGTAGAACTATGTCAGTACCAAGCATAGTGCAATATTTTTCAGTATGATTATCGCCCTTTTTTCTTCTCTTACATTGTCAAGTTTCTTGTGGGTTATCGGAATTGTTCCCATAATTACGTTACGTTTATTTGACTTAATGTCATTTATCTCCCTGGAATCTAGTAACCTAACCGTACCATTGTTATTTAATGTTCTTTCTGTACTTACCACCAAGCCTGTTTCTTTACTCTTTCTTTTACTTTCTTTCTATATTGTCTCTCTCTCTCTCTCTCTCTCTCTCTCTCTCTCTCTCTCTCTCATATATTGTGGGAAGCGCAGTGGCGTAGCTAGGGTGGGGGAGGAGGAGGGACAATTTGAAAATCCCCCCGGGCCCGCCCCAAATGAGTGTTTTTTACTATAAATATTAAATATTACGCAAAATTCAGGGGCCCCCAAAGAGGTCAAGCCTCGACTTGAACACAGTTGTGTTTTGAGCGCCTATAAGAAGCACGGAAAACCCTCTCCCAGATTTCCCCTTCTGATTCACAAATGAGATTGGACCAGAGCGCTCTGAGCATGCTATGAGCATGAAAGTAACGCTATATAAAAGCTATAACAATTATTTTTATTATATCATCTGGTAGGTGGGCGAACACTGAAGTATGGAGGTGAAAATCTTAGAAAGTAGAGTTGGATTGGTCACACCCTAAAAAAAAAATGCCAACAACAGATCTACCAGGTCTTATATTAAAACCCAATGGGCACAAGACGCAGAGGAAGACCCAAAAGAGGGTACTAGAATATGAGGCAGTTAGGATAGGTTAGAGGCGGGAGGCAATGATAAGACTAGCGAGAGACCTTGGAAAGTGACTCAGGTTTAATAAGAGCCAATGCTTTTTTGAGAAACACAAAGGAAGGATGGTGTAAATGTTTTATTCTCTCTCTCTCTCACTCTACTCTGCTTTTCTTTTTTTTTCAATCCTTTGCATTTTAAAATTCTTTACAGATATCCTTGTTTTTATCCTTTGTCATCGCGAGTGGTGCATATGTTACTCTTCGTGTTCTGGAGAGATTACATAAACATAGTTGTACAACTTTAAACTGGCGACAGAGTTTCCACATTTGTTGAAATGTACCTAATGGGTAATAAGCTTGAATAATTTATACAATTACCTTGACATACTTATGAACGGGCCCGGTCCATCCAGGACATGGAAATTAACCTTGACCTCGAATTAAAAAACTGACCAGCCCTGATGGCATTTGCCGATCCAGGGCTTGTAGGGTTATAGTTTAAGTAGGTTTATAGTTTCAGTAGGTTTATAGTTTCAGTAGGTTTATAGTTTCAGTAGGTTTATAGTTTCAGTAGGTTTATAGTTTCAGTAGGTTTATAGTTTCAGTAGGTTTATAGTTTCAGTAGGTTTATAGTTTCAGTAGGTTTATAGTTTCAGTAGGTTTATAGTTTCAGTAGGTTTATAGTTTCAGTAGGTTTATAGTTTCAGTAGGTTTATAGTTTCAGTAGGTTTATAGTTTCAGTAGGTTTATAGTTTCAGTAGGTTTATAGTTTCAGTAGGTTTATAGTTTCAGTAGGTTTATAGTTTCAGTAGGTTTATAGTTTCAGTAGGTTTATAGTTTCAGTAGGTTTATAGTTTAAGTTTTAAAGAGAAAAAAACGCCCCCCCCCTCTGTCGCAGTTATCTATGTAACTGTATAGTAGAAGTATTTCTCTAATTGATAGTGCGGCGTTGATCACTATATTGATGACGTCATTACATTATTAATATTTTCTGTGTAGACTAGAGGACTGAGCTTTTGTTGCTTGTCACAACTTCTAGTGACGTAAATTTAGTGTGTGTGTGATTTGCGTCATTTATCGTCTAGTACAGTCTCTCCATTGTTTTGTACGCTGGTACAGATAGAAGTGTGTTGAGAGCTCTGGAATTTCTCCTTGGTTTTTGTTATTGGATAGCCTTAGCATTTGCCTTGGACATTTTCTTGTTGGATTATCTTGACCCCTGTTTAGGGTGAGTTTTATTTTTCATTGTATAGTTTTTCTATTTGAATTCGTTCGTATTTGTAAGTCTATAATTAGACTAGATATAGATGATTAGAAGAATCCTTTCTTTTATCTTCTATAGGGTTTTAGCGTCAAGACTAAGTTTTAGTCGTAGTCTCAGTTGAAGACTCTATTGCAAGTATTAGTGTCAAGTCTATATGTTAGACTCTGTGTCAAGTCTCAGTGTCAAGACTTGTTTATTCAGTCTCAGTTCTATATTGAGAGTACAACCTTAGGTCTACAGTCTACAGGACTGAGGTCTTTTTCTCAGTTGATCGTCCGGTGTACACGTTGATTTGTACATGAGTCTGAGGTTCAAGATTCCAGACTGCGGGTTGCAGTGGTCAGACCTGATGGTGTAGTGTCAACTATGAACTTCTACTTTTTTGGAATTGTCGTCAGTGGACAGTACCTGATCTAGAGGCTAGATCTACATATATTACCAGTTGCTGTTTTTTGAGATTGAAGGACTAGGTGATCCATTGAACTACTTATTATAGTTAAGGTAATATACTATGTGTTTCATAATTATATGAATGTTCTGTATCTAAGAAGACTAACTGGAACATTGTAGATTACATATTATTACATATTGATATTTCATACTATTATTATCATTCATCATGAATCAGTCATTTGTAAATATATCACAAGAATAAATTTTATTGTTATTTACATCATACACTTAGTTTATTAGTTTATCTACAACTATATGTGTATGATGTGCTTGTCAGGCTGAACTTGAGCCAAAATATTATAAGTTCAGAAAATAATAACAATAATACAAATTGAAATAATATTTAATATTAATAAATATTTGCATTGGAAATATATAATAATAATTTGATAAATACAAGAATACAAGAACCTGACAAGTATTTTGGGGGCTCGTCTAAACTGTTAAAGGAGTTATTTGAGGGATTATCTCAGTCATAATTTGTTATATTATTGACAGTTGAATATTTGCTAAATAAATTTCTGTACTTGTAAGAGTATATTTTCAGATTCTAGACACTTGTTTGTGTCACATTACTATTCATAACGGTACTATGTGATTGTACCTTATTACTCAGGAAAGGCATCGTATACATTTTTTGTGTGAGACTTTATTGGTGCCAGTGTATCATATTGTTATTGCTAACATTGTATCTTATATATAATATTTTTTTTTTAAATTTATACTAATAAGATATAATTTTGTTACATGCTAAACTGATTGGTGGACCTAAATTGGAGCTGTGATCTGTTTGTTGGGATTCTCAAGTTGTCCTGGTGTATCTGGCTGTACCTTGTCATCAATACTCTATCTTCCTGGTGCTGAGGCAGATTCTATCTTCGCAGGAGAAAGCACAGCTAAGTGTATTTTTTTTTGGTTGCTAATAGTATATCTTGTGCTCTAATTAATTTTTCCGATTTGACCTGTTAAACTTATATTGTTTGGAAATTCTAAGGATGGAGACTAGGTTTTCTATAAATTCACAATTTATAGCGGATGGGCAGGCGTTGGGTTTTACAGGAGCTGACTTGCAGACCTATGTGAAAGAACAGAAGGAAGAATATGTCAAGGCAGAACAAGCAAGATTGGATAGGGAGGAACGGCTCAAGAAGGAACAAAGGGCGGAGGAGCATGAACGATGGAAAGAAAGGGAAGTAGTGGAAGCTAAAAAGAGGCAGGAAGAATTGGAATTGGCTAGACTTAAGGAGAAAATTGTGGAGAAGGAGTTGCAGAAAGAAAGTTCTTGTATTTGCACTTACCATTGGAGTAAAGAGAATTACTTTAAAAAGAAATACAGTTACGAGTGAACAGCTTAGAGATATCGGCAATCAGGTGCAAGTGACTTCCCTTTAATAAAAGAAACATCCTTAACATAATTACATTATTTTCATCATCAGGTCATGGTGACAAAAGCAAGGCTCGCGACTCACAAACACCACAAAGAGACAACATTAAGACAAATAAAATCCATTACAATAACGATCCAAGATATGACCACTGTGTCTAATTTAATGTGCATGAGTTATGTATAAGGTATGAACGATTAGCACTCATGCTGAAGTCAGAATAGAAATAGAGAGAATAGAATAATACAGTGATTTATGTCATGTCTACAGAATGTGTCAACATCTCTACTCCTAATTAACTTCAGCCTTTAGTGTTCCTATTGCTGGACTAATTAACAGACAGGCCTTAATTAATGCAGACTGATGTATGACTTATAACTGTATCACATGTAGTATCAGAGTTGACCTGATACTGTTAAGTTTGTTTGATAAGAATAATTACTAAGGCTAAATGCTTAGTACAGAATGTAGCACTGAAAATAGAAACAAAATCTATATCTTCTATCTATCTATCTATCTTATCTATCTATCTATCTATCTTATCTATTTATCTATCTATCTATCTTATCTTATCTATTTATCTATCTATTTATCTATCTATCTATCTATCTATCTTATCTATCTATCTATTTATCTATCTATCTATTTATCTATCTATCTATCTATCTATCTATTTATCTATCTATCTATCTATCTTATCTATCTATCTATCTATCTTATCTATCTATCTTATCTATCTATCTATCTATCTATTCTATTCTAGAACTATTTTTTTTTTAATTTAAAGCTGAAATAAAAGTAAGTTTAAGTTACTTCCAGTAACCAAAAAAGTAAGAGACAACGACATCAAGATAAAAAAGTCCTTACCTGTAATCTAATCTTACACACATCTACATGTAATCTAATCTTACACACTTACATCTACATGTAATCTAATCTTACACACTTACATCTACATGTAATCTAGTCTAATCTTACACACTTACATCTATATTTGACCGAGTACAACTATATTAGAACTGTTCTAAAACTTCGTCATTAGCGAGATTCGAACTTTATACACCTCGGTTCGGAAGAAAGTGCTTTGCCCCTCATCCACCATGCGCCCTTTCCAGTAGCAAACAAAAAAGTGCTACAAAAATGTGCTATAAAAAGCGCTACAAAACAAGCGCTACAAAAAAGCTCACAAAAATGTGTCATACATATAATGGAAATCTTTTAGTGCATTTTTAAATATATTTAGAACTATAACTATATCGGCAGCTGGATCTGAATATAATTTGTGTGTATTCATACTTCATATATACTTCAGGCTATCAGAGTTTTCATCAATTGTCATGGCAGTACGCCCTCACAGGTCATGGTACTTAAGAGAAGTAATCAACCGATGTTAGACTAAAGGTGGCTGAGTGGTTATGCGCTTGGCTTCCGAACCTTGGGTGTGGGTTCGAATCTAGGTAAAGACTGGGATTTTGAAAATCGGGTCCCTGACTTAAGTTGGGGAAAGTATGGGTGTTCGGTCTTTGTGCTGGCCACATGAAACCCTGTTGGCCACATGAAACCCTGTTGGCCAAAGAAACAGATAACCTTAAAATCATCTGCCCCATAGATCGCAAGGTCTGAAAGGGGAACTTTACTTTTTTTTTGTCTCTAATCTCGGACTTAAGATTACATGTCGGGCTAAAATAAAAGTACAAAAGAATAATAAGTGTGTGGTGGGAGTTTGGTGGGTGGTATGTCTGTTAATGATTAGCTGTGTGGCTAGTTGCGTTTTTAGGTGGTTAGATATGCTGGGGGTTAGATATGCTGGGAGTTAGATATGCTGGGAGTTAGATATGCTGGGGGTTAGATATGCTGGGAGTTAGATATGCTGGGGGTTAGATGTGTGCGAGATGGGTGGTTAGATGTTTGGGTGGTTTTAAATGAGTACATTTATGCACGGGCGCACAGAAGGCACTTAATTACATTGCAATATAGGCCAGCTTACAAATTCATGCGTTATTTGTATTCAATTGTTATGAACATAATGATAACTGAGTCGAAAACCATGTCCGCTACTTAGTCTGGCTTGAATACACTGAATGACTACACAACACACATTTTGTGAGCACATTCTTAAGAACGAGTTACAAGCACATCTTGAACATGTACTAACACTGAAAGTAAAGTTTGTCTCATGATGAATTTAAAACGGTGACATGAAATGCCCCACGCGTAGGTTCAACTCCAGCCACAGCTTTGATCTTAGACTGATTGACACGCTAACTAATGCTCTGTCCGCGAGTACATATATTAATATGAAGGTTTCGGTCAATTATACTGCGGCTCTTTAGAAAGTTTATGCAAGGCACATTTGGTAGAAGCTAATTATAACTTATTGTACACAATAAGGCGTTATTTTTTAACCTGTTGTTTTTTTTTCATAATAGCACTTTCAATATTACAAATTCGATGTTTGACTTTCCACGAAAGTCTTTTAAAAGTTAAGTTACAAATACTTTACAAGTGATATAAACAAATACTAGTAATAAAAGCGATTACTTCGCACTTAATAACTAATGAATGATTGATGGTGTGTTTTTTTAAAGTACATTTGTTATACCTCTCCCATTGCTTGTGCAGTCCCTTATTTTCGTCCCATTTAATTCACAACTTTTTCTCACTTAAAAACTTGGTCCCTGTGGCAGCTTTTTTATGTATGTATAATATGTTTGTATCATTCGTTTTAGCACTTAGCTTTACGTGTTTATTTAGGCTATCTGTTGCTAGTTTCAAATGTTTAGGACACGATTTCTACACGAGCCTTATATATACACTAGAGTGAAATTAATTATCTACAACTTATCGGTAACATTTTTCAATTGATTCACGGCTTGTTAGAGGCATTGAATAATTGTGTAAAGTTTCAACTTTATCCGAGAATTAGAAGTGGGAGAAATAAGATGATTATAAATTGAAAAACTATAACGCTCAATCTTTTACCTGGGTGGCCCATGAGCTAGTATTTTTTTTTCCTAAAGATATACATAAACTGTAGAATTTCTAGGAAAATAGTTAGAACCGTTTTCGAGATCCGTGTCCGGGTTTTAGGTTCCACCAATGAAAATTTTGCAAGTTAATAAAAGAGATTATAAAACGAACTAAATGTGTATGTGTGTTCCTTCACTGACTAACACTGACATCTTATAAAACGAACTAAATGTGTATGTGTGTTCCTTCACTGACTAACACTGACATCTTATAAAACGAACTAAATGTGTATGTGTGTTCCTTCACTGACTAACACTGACATCTTATAAAACGAACTAAATGTGTATGTGTGTTCCTTCACTGACTAACACTGACATCTTATAAAACGAACTAAATGTGTATGTGTGTTCCTTCACAGACTAACACTGACATCTTATAAAACGAACTAAATGTGTATGTGTGTTCCTTCACTGACTAACACTGACATCTTATAAAACGAACTAAATGTGTGTGTGTGTTCCTTCACTGACTAACACTGACATCTTATAAAACGAACTAAATGTGTGTGTGTGTTCCTTCACTGACTAACACTGACATCTTATAAAACGAACTAAATGTGTATGTGTGTTCCTTCACTGACTAACACTGACATCTTATAAAACGAACTAAATGTGTATGTGTGTTCCTTCACTGACTAACACTGACATCTTATAAAACGAACTAAATGTGTATGTGTGTTCCTTCACTGACTAACACTGACATCTTATAAAACGCTTCAAAGTATGTTTTTACTAGTTGACCTGTCGCTTTAGGTATCGACTAAAATAGATGACCAGGAAATGAAATTAATGTTACAGAAAAGTGCACTTCTGAACACCAGACTTGAATGTTGAGGAAAAAACAAACTTAACTGGACACATTTAGACACACATTGTCGTTTGGTGTTGCTCGTCTGCTCGTGTATAGTATTACATTACTCTTGCTAAATTTAGATGCAAAGCTTTGTTTTAAAAACTAAATATGCTAGCTTTTTTTTGTAATCTTATTTTTTGATATATATAGACAAATATAGACAAAGTAAATCTGTTTTAGTTCACTTTTGACTGTTTTGGAAATATCTACAATTTGGAATGCTTTGAACATGTGCCACGTAGAGTTGTGTCTTTTTGTACGTTCTGTCTCCCACTTCCCATTCTCAAACCAAGTTGAAACTTTGCACAATTCTTCATTGAGATGATATTTTTTAACAGCCCTTTATAATTAAAATTATTATTTTTATTATAGCCTTCTATTTCCATAAGAACTTGGTAAACCAAGTGGCTAACGTGTGACCATGCAGACGTGAGTCCTCGAATTCAAACTGACACTCCAGCAGTTTTTACACACGTTGAGAGTGCCAGATACTAGAATGGGTTCAATTAGCATTCATCAATAATTAATCAATAATGTCTGTTCATAAATATAACTTTCAATCTTGGAACTATTTTTTTTTAGGTCTACCAGTGACTACAAAAACGTATAAAGCATGAAACGGGCTAACAAATAGTCAAGAGAATTTCTTAATAACCCGAACGACAACCTCAACACGTTGATCAACTTTAAGGCGTACAAAAATCAACTTTTTTTTTTAAAGAAAATAGAAACCATAAGATAATAGATTTTTTTTATGAGAACAGGAATTAGAATAGAGCAAGTCTGTGCGTCGGTCTAGGGCATAAGCCTTTAAGGGGGCATCCATATTTAAAATATTAGCAGTGTTGAAACAAATACGCATATCAAATGAAAGAGAATAAGGTAAATTCGATAAAATAAAAATGAAATGTATTTCTTTCTTTACAGATAATAATAATAATCTTTATTGTCCGTGAGGAAATTTGTTTTACAATTTGTACATTAAACCAAACAGAACATAGTAACTAAGGCTTGATTTTAGATTTAATAATATAAGGTCATCTGTTTCTTTGGGCCAAGGTTAACAAGGGTATCATGTGGTCAGCACAACGACTAATCACCTTTATTTTTTTCCCCAACTAATGTTAGGCACCCATTAAAGTTTTATGGACTCAGTGGCGCCCTAAAAATTCCAAAAGTCAAAATCCCAGTTGTCATCAGGATTTGACCTAGGGACCACTAGGTTCAGAAGCCAAGCGTTTTATCATTCAGCCACCACGCTTCCATTACTATTATATTAAGAACATTTATATTTAAGCTTTAACGGGGTAGCGGCCTTCATACGCCAAAACTAGGCACAGCCAAAAAGAAATGAAGAATGTAGCAAAAGAAAACTTATGACATATTGGCTGTGTAGGCCCCCATTCACTTACCTGAATGTCTGAAACACATGGGCTAGCACGTTGTGGTTATAAGATCCTGAATTGATAACCACTTTTTCCAACATGCGCTGAGCTTATTAGAGACAATCCATTACTACCTTACCAGTGTGTAATAGTTTTGTTTTCAGAATGTCGTAAGCTGGAAGAACTCGACCTGTCCGAAATCTACCTGCACAGGTAAGGGGCGGATACAGAGAAGGATATCGCGTACTTCGGATAGGGTTGTTGTCAGAGTCTAAGAAAAAAAAAAGTTGTTTACTTTGACATAGTATAGTCAAAGAATAACAATCGTATCCTGAAGTTCTGGTCACGTCGTCAACTTAGCAGACGTCATAAGACGTCAAGGTTTTAAATTAGGTCATTAAGACACACAATAAAATAAGCATAAACAAAACTATTGTAATAACAGGTTATGAATATTTTATTTTAAAAAAATCTAAGAATTTGTATTTTGAAGTGAGTGATGTGTGGTTGAGTGAAAAAATCCCATTCGATGCCTATAAAGGGAGGCTTTAGTTTGAATCGAGCGGAGTTGTTTTTGTTAAGCGTCTAAAGGGCAGCACGGAAACCTTCTCTCCAATAACGTCTTATACAACAGGTCCACACACACACACACACACACAAAGTTAAGTGTTTGTTAGGCAAATATCCTGGTATGCTGGAGTGATATAACATCTCCCCCCCTCCCCGAGAACAGTGTGCTTGTAGGCCTCCAGTAACGAGGAGATCACGTGATCGAGAGACTCAATCTGGATATAATTTTACCAAAAAGCCAGAGCGGAGAGAATAGTCTCTGCGTAAATCTGGAACACTGGGGGACATTTTTTTAGTGCTGCTCTAGTTCATAACGAGCTCTGTCTCAGGTGTCTTGTGGTACTGCACGAGACGATGGTCCCATACTGACTAGAGGTCATGTAAGGCTACGTCCTTCAGAAGCAGTGACCATTTGAGTACAAGCAGGGAAAAGTGTCGAAAGTTTATCCACGAGTCGTCCACGACCTCTACACGCTTGACAATGTGTGGCCCCAAAGGTTAACGAGGGTATCATGTGGCCAGCACAACGACCAATCACCTTTTTTTCCCAACACAATTGTCAGCTACCCATAATAGGTTTTAGGATCCCAGTCGTCCCCGAGATTTGAACCTGGTACTCCTAGGCTCGGAAACTAAGCACTTTACCACTTAACCACCGCGCCTCTGAATCCTAGAGACAGCATGAAAATCTTCTACCAGATATCCTCACTACCCACATTTGACCCTAGTGCACTAGAAATGTTAAAGCTTGAAAGATGCACTTTACAAAAGCAATTTTTAAAAAATGTTAATTTTTTTGTTCAGTCAATTTACCTTTCATCCAATTGAATGTACGTCGATATTCTACAAGTTTAGGTCACTAAATCATGCATTTAATCTTTGCAGACGACAGCCACGTGGTCCATGACGACTGAGTCCTGTGCATGCCACACTCTGGGAATTAAAGGAAACTGATAACACCACAACACAGACGCAGAGGTCTCACTTAGTCTCACTAGTGAATATGTCCCTGGAACGAAATTGTCACGTCTCAAAACCCGGGACTTTTCAAACCACCAATGACAAAAAACCAGAAGTAAAAAAAAAACGAAACTGGCTAGATGAGAGTATAAATATACGCGGAATTACAAAGGTAAATTAGGTCAGGTGATAGGTCAATGAGAATGACGTAGACAAAGTGGCTGGAGTGACCTCAACGCGTCTTGCTCCTTTTGTCTGCCTCGTGTGTGCGTGTTTGTGTGCGTGATTGCCCACGAACGTATATACATTTTTCACACCTTTAGATAAATTTATAAGGGAGCGAACTCACCTATGCACTGACAGGCTGTCTAATGTTTTGTTTAACATCAAATATTGTCCTCTTACGTGACTCAGAAGTGAAATCAAGGGGCAGCGGTTCCTTCCCTTTTCTTAGAAATTTAACAATTAAACGGAATGTAAATTTTGTGTTAACAAACAAAATAGAACAATGATTTTAAAAAATGTGACACTGAAGTTTGTATTGCAAATAAAAATTATAAAAAAAAGATTACAAAGACATTTTGAGAGGAAACACAAACTCAAATCGGTTCATGAAGTGGTCCACTCTGAACTGGCAGGTTTCAATATTTTTTAACACGAATATGAGAAGCAGACGACACTATGAGCAATACACTGACAACAACCACAAATGTTTGGAGGGTGAGAGTGTAGTCTATGTGACATAATTGTGTGACTGGCTGAACTTGTTTTTATTATTATTACTTTGTTTATATTCACTAGTACTCGATCGACTCAAAATTGATTGATATAAATAAGAACAAGAAGACCAGATGCGGGGTCAAAGTGCCACTATTTTATGTCTGCAGAGAGTGCAAAGTTTATGGGGATGACAAGTCTTTAAAACTTTTTTGAAGGGATGCTAGATAAATGTATTTTGTGATTTGATTTTCAGCGGCCCCTAAAAAAAATATGCAACAGCATCTTTACCACCATTTAGTTTCACCAAGTCATACCTTCAATTCTTGCAGACGACAGCAACGCAGTCTATATCTCCACTTATTCATTATATACTGTGCGAATTAAATGAAACTAAAAATAAATCAAAGACGTAGTCGTCTCACTTAAGTGCCACTAGTAAAAATGCTAGATGACTGCATTATGACTTTATGTTAGATGATTTTAGTATGAGTTAGATGATTGTATTATGGCTTTACGTACAATGATTGTATTAAGACTTTATATTTGATGGATAGATGAATGATATATAATTTGTATGTTAGATCATGTAGTTTGATATATATGTATGTATATAAATCATACCTCAGACAATGGTTATGATTGTCCTAGTTGTGGCAAAATATGTAGGTCACATCTGGGGCTGCGCAGCCACGGGAAATACTGCATTCCTCAGTAATCTTCGAACTCGAAGACAAGACTTATTATTATAATTATTATTATATCATACATATGTGTGTGGGTGTGTGTACGTAATGAATCTTTATTGCATTCTGTCTCTTCATTCTTTCGGACGTTGTTGTACCCTCTAAGCTCTAAAGGCTCTAACAGATTCTTTCTGGAATTCATGGAACGACAGTAGACACTCCTCGTTTGCCACTATATCACTGTTCAATTAACTAATTGGTTCATTGTTTAATGCGTTCACGTTTCTTGTGAGAAAAATGAATAATTGTGCAAAGTTTCAACTTGACCCGAGAATGGAAAGTGGAAGAAATAAAGTGTTCAAAATTTGTAACAGACAGACAGACAGACAGACAGACGGAGTGCATTGATATAAGCTTTGTTATAGAAATGACCTGTCTAGTCTGTTAAGGATAATCATTAGACAGTTACTCAGTACCTTGCTCATTGGACAGTTTACAGATTATAGGTCTGTAGCGAAAATACGATGACGTATTGATGACGTCAGGTAAACAGAGCAGAAGAGCCCCAATTAGGAAATGATGTTTAGGAATGTGAGAGCACAAGTAGAGGTATGTCGTATTTGTGTGTGTGCGTGTGTGTGTGGCTGCCTGTGAGTGGTTGAAGGGTAAAAGTTGAACTAGGTCATTGAAACATAGCAATAGAGATCACATTGAACTAATGGCTAGAGGAAGTCTATGTCAACATCTAAACGTCCCATGCCCCTATGACTTATCGGGAGGGGTCACCTACTTTAAAATAAGAAAACCACATTTTATTTATCTCATTCTTAAATAACCTTTCTATGTATTTTAATTCTCTGACCTACATTTTAGTACTACCCGCCTTTCTTAGGGAAACAAACAATGTTAAAAGTACAAACAAACAAAGGCGGTTCAGGACTATAAAATAATATGGCACTAGAGATGAAATAGAATGTATGGAATATGTACATCTTCTTATGGACAGTATCATCTTTTAAAACTTCGCCTTTGTTTAACAATGAAGTGTACAATACTCCTGGTTCTCACTCCATAATTTTAATTACTCTTATATTCATTGATATTAATTTTATGAGGTATAGAAATAACCTTCGTCGCCCTTCTTTCGAAACTTTCAACAGAAATTTATGTCGGGTCTAACAAAGGGAGACTATTGTTTCAAAAGGACTAAACTAATGTGAGCTTCCATGACCTCCCTTTAAATATATGTAGAATTTTTTATTTTATTATAAAAGTAAAGTAAAGTTTCCCTTTCAGACCTTGCGATCTATGGGGCAGATGATGTTAAGGTCATCTGTTTCTGTGGTCAACGGTTAACGAGCAGGGTGTCCTGTGGCCAGCACAACGACCAACCGCCTTTACCTTCCCCAACTAAAGTCAGGTACCCATTTGAGTTGGGTACAGGGGCGCCCTAAAAATCCCGAAATTCAAAATCCTAGTCCTCACTGAGATTCGAATCCAGGTCCCAAGGTTCGGAAGCCAGGCGCTTAAGCATTTAGCCACCGCGCCCCCGATTTTATTATATATCATAAATATTTTTATTTATCGGTATTATTCATAAGGAAATTTGTTTTACAATTGTAAAATACAAGTAACAATTAAATTATAGAACTAACAATTTATACATAAACATGCATACGAAACATTCATACTCCATGTTCTCTTTAACATTGTGCGTTTAGGTTTACAATAGACCTCACCGCACGGCTGAGCGTGGTATGAAAATAGCGCATTGAAAAAGCTAAAAACATGAAATTGCGCTTTGTTAGTCTGATCAGTGGTTCCAAAAATTTTTGTCTCGTAGACCCCTTGACATGTTTTCTGGTTTTCGGTAGACCCCCTGCTTAACTTGTATATAGCATTTTTGCAAATTCATCAACTCCATTCTTAAAACTAATTTCTAACTGTAGTGAGTGGAAGAATGAAAAAGTAATTTAAAGCTACATCGAATGTTACAGAGATAAAATTCAAATCTAAACCAATTAGAATAACAATTAATATTTATTACTGGAATCACCAAACACACAGTTGCTATGGATATTATGTTTCATATTGGAATTAGTTGTTTTATTATGCAGTCATTAAACATTAAATGTTAATTAATCAATTAATTAATTTGCCTTATGTATCATTGTAAAAGTTTTCGCAAAGCGCAGTTTCGCGTGTATTTCTTGATCTTTCATGTGTGGCTCAAATATCGAATGCACAGAATTGTTTTCACTAACAGGAAAAGGGGCGATGGCGAGTAACTGGCGCCTAAGCTAGTAACTTTAAGCAGGAGGGGCTCATTAGCCTTGAACTGTATTGATGCTTAAAGAAATTCTTTTAATAATATCAGAGGTAGGTGTGTGTAAAACAGTTTTTAAAACTACAACGGCTGAAAAAAATCAATGTTCTCCGTATTTTGCTCTAAGTCAAGAGATATAGTAAGACGCTCACAAACCATCAACTTCTCTATGTTGTCAAAGAGAGATTTTTTGTGGGTATATTTCTAAACTTTATCTTTGACTGTTCGAACGTTTTTCAAACCTTTATCTACTTTGTCAGGGTGGCATCGTCTCAGATAATCCTCCTGTGTAATTACTTTGTCAGGGTGGCATCGTCTCAGATAATCCTCCTGTGTTATTACTTTGTCAGGGTGGCATCGTCTCAGATGATCCTCCTGTGTAAATACTTTGTCAGGGTGGCATCGTCTCAGATAATCCTCCTGTGTAAATACTTTGTCAGGGTGGCATCGTCTCAGATGATCCTCCTGTGTAATTACTTTGTCAGGGTGGCATCGTCTCAGATAATCCTCCTGTGTAATTACTTTGTCAGGGTGGCATCGTCTCAGATGATCCTCCTGTGTAATTAGTTCCATAACGTATTAAAAAGTCACTTGGGCAAACGTTTGTTTTGACAAGGAAGGAAGGATTCCCAAATTTATATAATCAACGCTGTACAGTCTTTCTTTTTGTTAAACAGTAGTTACATGGAGACAAAATTAAGCTATTGAAATAAGTATGGAAATTAAATGCAACAATTTTTCGTTTGTTTCAATAGCATGATACATATTTAAAGGATTAACTAAGGTACAAATCATATATTAGTTTAGGAAATAATTACATTAATGGGAGGTTAAAATTAAAGTTACGACCTGCTTAAATAAAATCTATTATCGTAGACCCCCTTGGACAACCCAGTTTATTTTTTCACTTTAGCAGACCCCTTGGAAGTCTTCGTAGACCTCTAGTTGTCTTAGTAGCCTTAATCTTTGATGTCCTTTTTTTGGTGATGTAATCGGTGTTTGCAGTGAAATGTATTGTCCAACACAGTCTCGAGGTACTAAAGTAAAGGTACTACTATAAAAGTAAATGTACTACTACTAAAGTAAAGGTACTACTACTAAAGTAAAGGTACTACTACTAAAGGTTTGAACTATTTCCTTGCTCTCCCCAGCTACCAGCTACTAGCTTTTTTTTTCTCTTTTCTATTCAGAACTCTAAAATCATTTCTTTGTTTCGTTTTTTGTTGTTGTTGTTTTTTTTGTTCGTTTTTTTTGTTTTTGTAGTTTTTTTGTGTTTGTTGTTGTTTGTTTGTTTTTGTTGTTGTCATTCAATATTTTAAAAAATTTCATTACAGTATTTAAATGTTGTTTACTTCGTTTAAATAAACATTTACGTCCGCGCTCTCTGAAAGCAGGGCAAGAAGAGCCACGTCGTCTGCAAACTTTGTTAAGGAACAAAAAGGACTCCATGCTTGAAGATCATCGGTATATAGAATGTACCACAATGACGATGTCACGGCCCCTTGGGGAGGTATTGTATTAACAATACGTATTTTTAGATACTGTGCTGTTCAGCCTAACTCTCTGAGCTCTCAGTCTAAAGAATTCTCTAGCCCACTGAACTATATATATATATACTTATCTTCGTTGCTACCATTGTTTCAATAAGGAAATGGATTTTGATTGTGTTGAAAACAGAAAAAAAAAAGCAAGAAAAAAACAATATTGCATGAGTGTCTGGTGAGTCTAGACGTTTGTAAATACAATTTAACATAGTTACTATGGCTTCATCTATACATTTTCCCTTTTGGTATGCACATTGTAACTGGTCTAACTTAGTAAAAATATCTATATATATATATATTTAAGTAGAAATAGAAAGCGAGGGATAGATAGATAGATAGATAGATAGATGGATAGATAGATAGATAGATAGATAGATAGATAGAAAGTAGATAGATAGATAGATAGATAGATAGATAGATAGATAGATAGATAGATAGATAGATAGATAGATAGATAGATAGATAGATTCAACATTGCTTTATTCAACAAAACTTAGTTATTATAAAATGTATTGGTATGTACTTACTTTTCCAACACCGCGCGGTTCTTGCTTCAGTCCTCACTTCATGGTCACTGCAATTATCCACATACACACACAAATCCATCTTCCGTCGTTTTCTTTCTCTTAATTTCCAGATGTCCAGAATATCAGTTCGGCCACCAAGAGTCTGCGCTATTAGGTCAAGGTCGTGCACTAACATCCAGGTCGAAACTTTGTGTAGTATACACACACACACACACATCACAAGCACACTCACTGAATCGTCTAATTGAACATATGGTAACTATAAATCACCAGACATAAGTCATAGACACACATTAGGAAGAGAGAGTTAGGGACTGGACATGTACCTTAGGAATGAAGTCTACCAATAGATAGCCACATGTTATTTCTGATCAGACCTTTTTATGGACGCGAATTCTGGAGAATGGAAAAAAAAGTGAAATGCTGGAGTATATACGCAAATTCTTTTCAAAACAATCTTTCATAAGTTGAATTACAAAACACTCAATTATATGCATTTAGGAGAAACCAGTAGACTAAACATGGACACATTAGTGATTATATGTATGTTAATTTTACCCACCTCACCATTCACTATCAAATGTAATAGAATATCAAAAATAGTTTAGGCAATAGTATTGGGGCAGATGATAATCCGTTCTCAATATGTGAATTGTAATACAATCTCAGAAATCATGTGTAGTATTTTGACTTTAGTCAGTCCTCAGAATGTAAATTGTCATTGTTAGTAAAATAACAATTAGAGAAGTTAGGTCTGAGATACATGTGGCTCTACCCAGACAGTTTCGACAGCAATATAGGACAAGTAATTATCGGCCGCAGTTTAATAAATCAAAGTATTCACCAAGGTTCAGCAATAGTTCAAAATAGTGAGAAAGGGAAGCTATACTCGTTTTATTAAAAGTGAACTTGTTTGGGAAGATTGCCTACCCTTGTTACACAAACTACAATTTAAAGATACTTTACTTATTTTAAAGATTAGATGTAGTGATACCAACTTTGCAGTAGAACTAGGCCATCGCAATAGAAGGAATTAAACTGAATATGTTCATTTTGTACTCATGAAATAGGTGATGCCTTTCATTATCTGCTTAAGTGTGAGCATTTTGCGTGATAGATAAAAAGTTTAGTAAAACAAGCAATAGAAAAAAAGAATACATTTTAAAAACAAAAAATAATCTTAGGGAAAGAACCGCTAACTACTGCCATTTATTGGAAAATTAAATTGTTTCAAATCCTTTCTGCTATATAAAACAAATTTAATTAATTAGTACTAAATGATTAACTAATTGGTTAATGTTTGGATTGATTTGTGTCTTGTAACTGACTATGAATAATTTTGCAAAATTTCAACTTGATCCGAGAATGGGAAAAAAGGAGAAAAAAACGTGTCGAAACATAATAAGGGGACTAACCACATCTCTCATTAAGTAGCATTTATTCCCCTTATTTCGTAATCAAACTAAATAATTAATCACCAACAATTAATTAACTAAATGTTTATTTTTTTATTGATTCATATCTTGTCAGGCTCAGTAAATAATTGTGGAAAAGTTTAAAATTGATTCGAGTATGATAAATTGGAGAAAAACATGTTCAAATTCTTTACCAGACAGACAGACGGACAAACCGACACAGACAGACAGAGTGAATTGATATTAGTATTATTCCGGGTCAGTCGTTGAAAACAAATAGCTGAACTGTGAAATTCTAGATCTGTAAAGTTACTGAAAAACCTCAGCAAACTTATAAAGGTAATGCTGCTTTTTTCAATTTTAGTTATTGCTTTTACTATTTTTAAAAAATCCTACTATAGAATAGAATTGTATAGCTATTTTAAAATACAACTTTATTACTTTATTGTGATTATCATTTTTTTAGTTGCTGATTTGATGGAGACCTTCAAGTGCAGTTAGGTGCGTAGACAATTATTTCAATATTTGTGAATTGTGTGATCTAATAGTTGCGATACGTTGATTAGTATTATACTATTCGACCCGGGGAGTAGCATACGCCTCTATTTTGCAGGTCCGACATTAAGGAAATGCATCCTATCCGACCGTAGTGGACCCCCCAATGTCATAGGCCCCACCCTAGGTGTAGATTATTAAATTAAACCATTTTTAACTTATAACAGATTTCCCGCGGCCTCCAGATTTACCAGGAGCTCCGAGAAATCTCCTGAAATTGCAAAATATACGAAAACGTCCTGGCAATCTCCGGAAATTATTTAAATCTTTTGAAAACTCATAAAAATCTCCTGTAATATATAGACAAAATCGTTAATTTGGTGTGTCATTCAATATGGAAAACTCCAATCCTACGCGCGATAAAAAAAAACGGCATTATCCCGTAATTGTGTAATCTGGTGAAAAAAACTTCTCGCGCGCCAAACTAATGAAGAATTACTTGAGATCAACAATTATTAAAGATAGATTGAAACATTTGGTAATTCTTGCTATTGAGCGTGATCTATGTTGGATTATTTTTTTTTATGATAAACTGTATGACTTCGCTACACGCAAGTCTCGCACAGTAATTCTGTACGTAGTAAAGAATGAATAAAATACAAAGAGGAATTTATTTTCTAATACAAACTCTTAATTTTCACTAATTATCCGTATCCCTACCCAAACTGGGCCCCGCGAAATCCGTTTCGCATAGGCCGGCACTGCTATTTATTGACGGGTGAATACTACTTGTTCTCTCCACCCCCTCTTTTTTTTTTCGCCGCTAAAGTCATGTGGGAGGGTTACTCTAGTCTGACTTGCAGAAATAAAAGAGTGATCTTTCCATGACTTCTTGGTGGTGTCGGGAATGTGTTGAGTCATGAAGAGAACTTATATATATATAGATTACCACTTACAGTATTCTTACTTTTGTAGCTGGCGGTCTCCATGATGGGTTTGAGTAGTAGTAGCTTCTGGAAATGATCGGCTCACCTATTCTTCTAGAGACGTGATAGCGTCTATAGGACATTAGGATTGGCGGATCGATTACAAGCATGACTTCATATCTTGAGTTGTTTTTTTTTTATTGTTTAATAATTTGCATATATCAACATTTTTTTTTCAACTTTTTTTTTAAAGTGAATTAGTTGTTGTTTTTTTATTGAATTTATCAAGTTTTACATTGTAAGAAAGAAATAACAATATATGATGCAAGAGCTAATCAGTATTACAAAACTTTAAAAGAAAAAAAAAGCAATTTGGTTATTACATAAGGCTGTAGCATATGTGTATATATCCTTAGCCGGCGTTAAAATAGTTAACAAACAATACAGTTGTACTTAATAACATTTGAAAGCATACCACTATGTTTAGCTTACAACAGAGAAAGAAATAGTCGGTGTTAATAGACACCCCAGTAAAATGTGCATCACTACTTATTGTAAAAACAAAAACCTATATAGTAGTTTATTTAATCCTGACATTACATGAATTCGAACACTCGCTGTTTTTGTGGTCATTACATCTTTATTTTGATATTTAATGTGAAACTAGCGAGCTGTAAAATGTGATTGTCCATTTTCCAATGATTCTGACCCAATTTCCATTCATTTAGCTGCCTTGTTATGTGAGAATAAAGAATTTTAAATTTGTAAGTTAGGTTGTTTGATTTTTCCTATGTTACCAGGATGACTTTACCACTTCCTAGGGTTAAGACTATATTTTTTGGTTGGCTAAGTCTATGCTAATGTAAAGTAATAAAGTAAAGTTCCCCTTTCAGACCTTGTGGTCTATAGGGCAGATAGTGTAAAGGTCATCTGTTTCTGTGGCCTACGGTTAACGAGGGTGTCATGTGGCCAGCACTACGACCAACCGCCTTTACTTTTCCCCAACTAATGTCAGGTACTTATTAGACTCATCGGCACCCGAAGATCCCGAAATTAAAAACCCCAGTTCTCACCAGGATTCGATTCTGATTCTTCGGTTCGGAAGCCAAGCGCTTTACCGCTAAGCCCCTGCGCCTCCCTATGCTAATGAACCCGGCAATATTTATGTCTGTTTTTGGAGCTGATTTATTTGATACATAAGCCAAGTTGTTTAATTTCATACAAAAAAAATAATAGGGTGTTTGTATTAAATTACGATTTTCTTACCAAAATTAATGTCAAACAGCCAGTTTGGACATCAATGTTAATGATCTTATATTATATATTTTTTTTAATAGAGAATAAATGGGCAAATGTTTGGATTGAGCTTGGTACATTGAATGAAGTTAAATGCCTAGATCTAGACCTTCTAGATAGATCTAGATTTATATAGAGAGAATATAGAGGATTCAGCTATTTAGACAAGAATGGCTATCCTAGCCTATACTATACTACAAAAGATCATCTGTATTAGAAATGTATTAAATGAATAAACAAAAAACACAAACATTCATCATCATCATTATCATCATCATCACCATCATTCCTTTGGGTTCCTCATGGAACATAGGGCCTCGACAAAAACACGCCACTCTCCACGGTCTCTCACTAGTTTTTCTTTCCGGTCCTCTCGGCTTCCTCTAGTATACTACGTCTTGTTCCCTGGGGGTTCCACTCTAAGGCCTGCCTAGCTCTGTTGTTGGTATCTTTTCTAAGGGTGTGACCAATCCATCTCCACTTCCTCTCTAAAATCTGCACCTCTATATTTTTCTGCCCACTCATCTCCCACAGTTTGGTGTTTTCTACTTTGTCGTACCAGTGTATTTTTAGGTATTTCTCAGGCATCTGTTGATGAAGGTCTGTATTTTTTTTGTTGTGGCTTCAGTTGTTCTCCATGTTTCAGAACCATACAGTAGGACAGCCTTGACATTAGAGTTAAAGATTTTTCATTCAAAGAATTCAAACATTCAACACACATCTAACCATGCAAACATAAAATGTCTCAAAGCCAATGTGGAAGTCATTATCCCAGTGACCTAATTTTGGTAGAATAAGTGTGTTCATCTTTCTATTTTTTGTGCTCGTATTTATGCATGATTCGAAAACATCTCAATGATTTCATATGAGGGGCTATGCCTGGGGATCTTAAAATTTAGTTAATATTAATATAGAATTAAAATCTGAATTTATTGATGCCAAAATATAGAGACTGTTTGAAAAAAAAAAATTTGGTGTCTGGAATCAAATAATGTGTGTCAAATTTGTTTGAAGTAAATGAAAACACACGGCCTCTTTGACCTTAAGTATAATAACAAATATAGATTGGGGGTACAAATATTAGTAGCCATCCTTATTTTCCTTAAACTAAAGAAGAATTTGATACTTATAAACTAAAGAAGATTTTGATACATTTTCTTTTCTATGTCAAACCATTATCAAATAATGCGCTGTCAAAGTCAGACTTTGATATTTTGGCTTATAGGTGTTCAAATAGCATAAACTACTCTATGTAAATTTAATATAAAAAAAAGGATTATATCAATAATATTTTTTTATTTTTTATTTAGTACTGAAGAGATTACATTGCCAACAGCACATAAGACACTAACATAAGTTTACGGTTTACACAACAGTTCACGTTAAAATTGTTAATAAACTGTCCAAACTTGACGATCATTGGGGTGTCCATTGTCCTTTGCTGTAGACAAACAAAGTTTTTGGGATTCTTCGAAAGGATCTGTCCTTATCTCCTATGGAAGCCCAAAGGTTCCAAGAAATATAAATGTTTTTGTTGGAGCGATTGAATTCCTGAAACTGTCGTTATGTACCACAAAGGGAGCTAATCAACACACAAAATTGTTCGTGTACATCACTCAGTCATAAGTCCCACGCCATTGTATACAGGCTGAACTCTATTTTTATGACCGCTTTCGCAAATCTCTGATAGAGAAACCTCCACAATTTGACATACCTGTACTGTTTTCCAGATGTTAAATGATTTTTTTTTAAATATTTTTTAAAGGAAACCTCAGAATTTGCGCTATTCAGTTTTAGCTTTATCATTATAGGAATCCTTGGGCCTTAGGCCTCTTTCCTGTGCCTCTTTAGTGGGCGTTTTTATTTGATTTACAGGAATATGGTTGTGGGTAATTAAGAAGTTTACAATTTTAGGATGTGACAGTACTGATATTTGATATTAAAAAGGTTTTTTTTATTTTGCATACTTTCCATATTATGACATAAAACCTTAATCCTGAAATGCGCTATATTTATTTTTCAGTATTAAATATTTTTAATTATAGTTTACTAGACATGGATGTAAGATAATAATAATTAGTTTTATTACTTTTGAATAATATACTGCATATACTATATATATTATAGTTTTGTAAACGTTTCTGCCGTATGTTATGAATTTCCTTAATTCAAATATACTAGTCGACCCGCGTCATAGCATACGCCGCTATTTATGACGGGTGTACACTTACTGAAAGACAAAGTTATCCAAATGTGATGGGTTTGGGCAAACGACTGTGGCGCATGCCTGGAGAGAGAGAAAGGCGCGGGTGCGGGCGACAGGGTGCGGGAGGAGGGTAAGACGGCGTGCGTGCGTGGTATCCCGCATGGATGGGCGACGTAGAGAATTATATATACAGGGATAGGTTTAGATTAACACTACTTCTCATCAGCCCTTTGTTACTATTTAAAATAGAAATAAGATAAATCTTCTTGACATTTACATAAATCAAGACTTTTTTTTTAAATCTAAGAATGAAAGCTGGGCGTGAGTTTTTCATGGGTTAATAAAGGAAATTCTTAATCCTCATTATCTAACATTTTTAAAATTTGTTTCCCCTTTCTGACCTTGCGCTATTTGGGGCAGATGATGTTAAGGTCATGTTTCTTTGGGCAAACCTTAACGAACAGGTTATGTGGCCAGCACAAGGACCAACCGCCTCTACTTGTACCCAACTAAATTCAGTACATTAGAGTTGAATGGACGATATTGGTTTTGTGTGGTCTGTCTGACTGTCCGTCTGTCCGTCCCGTTTAGATCTTGTAAACTCGAAAAGATATTGGAAATCTGACATCATGATATTTTAGACCATTCAAAGTTCTGATGCAACGACTACTTTTTTTTTCTTAAAAACGAAAAATGTAATTTTTAAAATCCACTAAGCAAGCATTTTTAAAATAAAAATACACCATTTTTACAACTAAATAAAACAATGTCCCCTTTCAGATCTTGAGATATCTATGGGGCAGATAATGTTGAAGTCATCAGTTTCATTGGCCAACGGTTAACGAGCAGGGTGTTATGTGGCCAGCACAACGACCAACCGCCTTTACTTTCCCCTACAAGAGTCAGGTACCCAGAAGAGTTGGTGGATCATGGGCGCCCCAAAAATCACGAAATTAAAAATCACAGTCTTCACTGGGACATCAATCGCTTAACCATTCAAATACCGTTCGATCATCGCCCCCCCCCCCGCGCTTTTTACAACTATTCACTATTAATAGTAACAAACACGGGAGGCTATTTAGTAAGGGAGATGACTATTTATAGTATTATTAACACATTTTTGCAAGCGGTTAATGATTTTTTTGTATTGCTAAGTGTTACGTGCGTAGCTTAGCGTGAATGCGGAATGTGGAATGGTGCGAATGCGTGTTGAAAGGGTTAGAGAGAGAGGAATCCAAGATAGAATCATGTAAACAAAGTTTTTATTGATATATTATTATTGGTTTCTTAACATTAAAGTATTCATCATCTACTATAGGCCTATATATATGAGTTCGTGTGTACATAATTAAGAGTCTCATCAACTCGTAATTTTTAAAGAGAAGTAATCTATTTGGTATGCATATAAGCAGAACATAATTTTAAACAACAATTAATAAGTAGTTATTCATATTATTGCGTAAACTGCAACGCTACCACTGACATTCGGTACACTTAAAGAAATTTTTTTAACAGAAATTTAGTCTTTCTTGAGGCTTTGAATAAGAGATTGACTCTTTACAAAACAATTAGATAAATTAGATAATCATTATAAGACATCAGTTAGGTCAGGTTCATATCTAACTTCACCTTCACTTTCACCTATCCCTTGGTCTGCTGGACCGTTTGGGCACCACACAATATCTGTCAACCTTCTTTCTCCATTCTTCTTTGTCATTTGCCTTTGATAGAATTTCATTCTGATATTCTTTCTGTAATAATTGAAACCTGCCTTTTGACCTGCTTACGTGGACCACTTCGGGCGCCGTGTTTCCACACAAACTGTCTTTGTAACCTTGTTTTACTCATAAAATTTCTTATTTATGTTTAAATAATACAGCAGCTTATTTTATTTTTACTATTTAATTTTACATTGAAAGATAAAGATAAATACATCTTGGATATCACCAGGTTCAATCCTATGACACTTGTGTTTATGGGCAATGCTCTTTGTAAGTATTACTACTATGTGTGGAATTATAGCTTCAAATACTAAACGCTTCAATGCTTGAATTGCGCTTTGGACATGTACTATTGATCAGATTCCAGATTTACACGAAGTAGAAAGTGAGAATTAAGAACAGGAATTTCATGATGTACAGCTATCTGCTCCTTCTTTACACTTTAAATTCTTAAATCTATTTAACGTTCTTTCATCAATTAAAAATATTAAGAAAGAAAAAGAAAAGAAAGCGATATGGAAGCATATAGGTAATAATGGAAGCTATTATTTGCATGTCCTACATTAAGTAAATGTCATAGATCAAGTGAATGTCATAGATCAAGTAAATGTCATAGATCAAGTGAATGTCATAGATCAAGTAAATGTCATAGATCAAGTGAATGTCATAGATCAAAATAAAGTAGAACAGTGTTGAGACCGGAGAGTTCAGAGGGCCATGTGTTAATGTCTGGGTGAGAGAAAGATATTTGTTGATACGATACGGGTGGGTGACCGTGAGATGCAAGTGTGAGACGCAAGACAATGAAGGTGTCTAGCTGACGAGTTGGTACAGGTACGTGTGAATAGTAAGGGTGGACAGAACAACTATTTAAGGTCTGATTTTTGTAATGTTAGTTACAGATTATTTTGGAGAGCGAGGTTAGAACTTCAATTTTTAAAGTTGGAACTTATGTATTGTAAAGTTGTATAATAATTGCATATTGATACTGCTTTAAGTTTACTTAAATTATGGTTTTTATATAGCGCTACTTTCATGCTTATGGCATACTCAAATCTATTGTTCAATCTCATTTGTGGACCATTGAGTGGAGGAGATATCTGAGAGGTTTTCCGTGCTGCCTTTAGGCGCTCAGTAAACACAACTCTGCTCGAGTTGGGTGGAGAGCCCAAGCGTACTTAGCCACTCGACCAACCACTCTTCCCGACTTCAACTTGCGAAACAATTACCAAAGCTTACAAGAACCCGCATCATATAATCAAGTAAATGTCACAGATCAAGGGAATGTCACAGATCAGGGGAATGTCACAGATCAAAGGAAGATTGCAGATCAAGGGAATGTCACAGATCAGGGGAATGTTACACATGAAGGGAAGGTTGCAGATCAAAGGAATGTAACAGATCAGGGGAATGCCACATATCAAGGGAAGGTTGCAGATCAAGGAAATGTCACAGATCAGGGGAATGTCACAGATCAGGGGAATGTCACAGATCAGGGGAATGTAACAGATCAAGGGAAGGTTGTAGATCAAGGGAATGTCACAGATCAGGGGAATGTCACAGATCAAGGGAAGGTTGCCGATCAAGGGAATGTGACAGATCGGGGAATGTCACAGATCAAGGGAATGTCACAGATCAAGGGAAGGTTGCAGATCAAGGGAATGTCACAGATCAGGGGAATGTCACAGATCAAGGGAAGGTTGCCGATCAAGGGAATGTCACAGATCAGGGGAATGTCACAGATCAAGGGAAGGTTGCCGATCAAGGGAATGTCACAGATCAGGGGAATGTCACAGATCAAGGGAATGTCACAGATCAGGGGAATGTCACAGATCAAGGGAAGGTTGTAGATCAAGGGAATGTTACAGATCAAGGGAATGTTACAGATCAAGGGAATGTTACAGATCAGGGGAATATAACAGATCAAGGGAATGTTACAGATCAAGGGAATGTTACAGATCAAGGGAATGTTACAGATCAGGGGAATATAACAGATCAAGGGAATGTGACAGATCTTATCTTATCTTATATAATACAGACGTTACTTCAAAAAAGAAGATGATTACGTCCTACGCGTCATGCATTTAGTCATGCATATTAACCAATGACTTAAATTCTGCCAAGTCACTGGTTTTCCTGGCTAGCTCAGGCAACCCATTCCATGCTCTAATAGCACTAGGGAAGAAGGAGTATTTGTACAAATTTGTCCTAGCATATGAGACGAGGAATGTGCCTTTATCTTTGTGTCTTTCAGAGTATTTTATTAAATTTTGTTTTTGTATTTGAAGATTATGGTTCAGTGTTTTATGTATGATTGCTACTTTACTTTTGAGCCTTCTGTCCTGAAGGCTTTCTAAATTTAGTGATTTTACTAAAGGTGTTACTCTAGTCAAATGTGAATATTCGTTTGTTATGAATCTCACTGCTCTATTTTGTGTCTGTTCCAGTTTCTTAATGTTTTCTTGAGTTGAGGGGTCCCAAACGGAGGATGCATATTCTATTATTGGCCTAACCAAGGTTAAGTAACATTTTAGTTTTATGTTCTTATTTGATTTATAGAAATTTCTTTTAATAAATCCTAATGCTTTGTTTGATTTTTTTGTAGTTTCATCAATATGTGGATTCCATGATAGTTTTTCATTTATTATAACACCTAGGTATTTTGCGTTTTTAGTCTGTGATACTGGTTTGCCATGAATAAGATAAGTGGAATTAATTTGTTTTAGTTTTTTTGTTACTCTTAACAACTGACATTTTTCTGGGTGGAAAGACATGCTCCAATTTGATTCCCATTTCTGTAATTCATCTAATTCTCTTTGTAAAATATCTGTGTCTTGTGTTGTTTTTATTGTTCTATATATTATGCAATCGTCTGCAAATAATCTGACTTTTGTTCCTGAACTAATGCAATTTGGTAAATCATTTATGTAAATTAAAAATAGTAGTGGACCCAAGACTGTACCTTGAGGTACACCTGAGTTTACTGTTATCGGTGTTGATTTAGAGCCATTTATTATTACAGTTTGTTCTCTCCCTATCAGAAAGTCTTTAATCCACTGATGCAGTGGACCATTAATGCCGAAATATTTTAATTTTTTAAGCAAACTATGGTGGTGAACTTTGTCAAAAGCCTTAGAAAAATCTAGTAAGATAGCATCTATTTGTTCACTATTATCTAAACCTTTTGAAAAATCATCAATTAGTCCTATTAGTTGTGTTTCACATGATCTATATTTCCTAAAGCCATGTTGGTATGGTGTGAGGACATTATGTTTGTCTAAGTGGTTTATGATGTTGCTACATATTATGTGTTCTAGGATTTTACATGTAATGCTGGTAAGTGATACTGGTCTGTAGTTCCCTGGGTCAGATTTTTCTCCTTTTTTAAATAGGGGGGTGACATTAGCTTCTTTCCAGTCCTTTGGTACTCTGCCCTGGTTAAGTGAAGCCTGAAAGAGTATTTTGAACACTGGGGCTAGCTCATTACTTAGTTCTTTGAGTAATCTAGCTGGAATACCATCAGGTCCAGAAGCTTTATTTGGTTTGGTGTTGGCTAATAGTTTTTGAATTCCATTTTCTTGTACTACTATATCTTCTATGTTGTCTACTTGGTTCAAATTCAGTAATATGTCTTTGTCTCCTGGGGCTGAGAATGCTGATGCAAAGTATTTGTTTAGAATGTTTGCTTTAGTTTCATTATCATTATGTATTATGTTATGTTCATCTTTTAATGGCGCTACGCCTGTTGTTTCCATTTTCTTAGACTTAATGTATGACCATAGGTTTTTGTTGTTATCTTTAGATATTACATTGTTTATGTATTCACTCTGCAGCTGTCTGCTTACTTTTTGGGTTAAGTGTTTAATTTTTATATACTTTTTGTAAACTCTTTCTGCATTAGTTTCTTTAAATTTTCTATAGAGGTTTTCCTTCTGTTTACAAAGCTTCTTTAGTCTATTATTAAACCAGCATTTATTTATTTTGTTTGATGTGTATTTAGGGAATATAACAGATCAAGGGAATGTTACAGATCAAGGGAATGTTACAGATCAAGGGAATGTTACAGATCAAGGGAATATAACAGATCAAGGAAATGTTACAGATCAAGGGAATGTTACATCAAGGGAATGTTACAGATCAAGGGAATGTTACAGATCAGGGGAATATAACAGATCAAGGGAATGTTACAGATCAAGGGAATGTTACAGATTAAGGGAATATAATAGATCAAGGGAATGTTACAGATCAAGGGAATGTTACAGATCAAGGGAATGTTACAGATCAAGGAAATGTCATGTTTCAAATGAATTTCATGTATCAAATAAATGTCTTTACGCTGACAACATCAAAACATTGACAGAAGACTCAGACTGTATACCGATATAAACATTGATTAGTTGTTCTTGCTCTGTCGGCGGTTTCAACGTTGATGATTATGAGTTCATCTGTCATGGTGATGCTTGGCTGTATGTGTCTGGCGGTATTTGAATAAAACATTTAACAATTGCTTAATTTATTTTTCACCACATAGCACAATTAAGCTTCTCATGACACCAGTTAAGGAATTAATTAGTCCCGAATGTAGTTTCAGTTTTAATCCGCGTTAGCATCAAAGAAAGTTTTCACATAAAGATAATTTAAACAAACACTTAATCATTCTTAACCTAGTTTAAGTAATTTACATAAAGAATTTTTAAAAAATAAATATTACTTTGATATATAGCAAAGAACATTAAGATTTTATTAATTCTAGTTTATGTTTTGCAAGAGTTGATGTTATCTATTAACAAGAAACACATTTTAAAAATGTCCTCTTTTGAAAAGACAATACCTCAATTATTAAACTTAAAATACAATATAAGAAATAAAAATAATATAAGGTATTAAATATAAAATAAAAAAATGATTTAATTATTATTTGGTTCAAATCGGGTATCGAGCCCGTAATATAATCAGCTGTTAGAACGTAGGATGTTTCTGATCCAAACATTCAATTATTAAAATCAATAATGCCTTACATTTTGAAATTCCAGAACACAATAGTCCTTCCAAGTCCTTTCGAAAGCGATGTTGGCTCTAGATCTAAGTAATTCTAAGTCTAGTACTCAAGCCAAATTTACATTTACTTCTTTGTTACTTTGAAAAACTATATACATCAACCGTTTAATTTGTAAGTAAAATCGTTAGAGACATTTTTCAGATCAGCGTCCAGGCTGGTTCCTAGCTGGTTCCTGGTTGGTTCCAGAATGTATGAAATTTTGACTTGAATAGAGGTATTTAAAATAATGATATCAAATTAATAGCTCTACAATATTTTGGAAGAAGAAATTTTTAAAATTATTTAGACTTTAATACAAACATATACGAACTAGGGGTTGGTTAGCTGTGTGATATTAGGCTACACTTCAAGGGGGCTGAATTTCGAATCCGGACTCCAGCTCATGGTGGTCCATAGAGCAGTGTGCATGCTATAGTGTGACTAATGAGCTATACAAATTCAGTCTAAAATATAATGAATAATCTCCCTTGTCTCTCTCAATGTGGATTTTTTAAAATTTATTTTAGAAATTTTACTTTAACCCTGTCAGTTGAATATCCCGACACTAAATAAATGTTTATAATCTGTCAAAAACATTTCGCGTATTCGCAGAACAAGGTTAAGATCATACAAGATCAAACAAGCAATGCCAGCAAAGCAACTTTGCAACTAAGCAGACTCTTCATAATAGCTTTATGTTTGGGCACCTCTTCCATCCTAATTGCCATAGATCTAGCAGAGCCTCTAAGAAAACTCTTAACATTTGGGTGGATTCTGGAATTATCCTCCAAAATTTTAAATGCGCATCCCATCAGGGTTTCCACATAGGGAACGGTCATCTCAACCACCTAAGGGTCTTAATGCTACTAACGCTATACTCTCAGGATCCACACTAGATTGACTTCCATATATCACAGTGTCTAACGAGTCACAGGGTACTTAATTAGCCTTTGAAAGATCTGCTTTACAATTTGAACTTAAGATTAAAGAACGGGAGGGGGGAGGGGGGGGTCTGTCGCAGTTATCTATGTAACTGTATAGTAGAATTAGTTCTCTAATTGATAGTGCGGCGTTGATCACTATATTGATGACGTCATTACATTATTAATATTTTCTGTGTAGACTAGAGGACTGAGCTGTTGTTGCTTGTCACAACTTCTAGTGACGTAAATTTAGTGTGTGTGTGATTTGCGTCATTTATCGTCTAGTACAGTCTCTCCATTGTTTTGTACGTTGATACAGATAGACGTGTGTTGAGAGCTCTGGAATTTCTCCTTGGTTTTTGTTATTGGATAGCCTTAGCATTTGCCTTGGACATTTTCTTGTTGGATTATCTTGACCCCTGTTTAGGGTGAGTTTTATTTTTCATTGTATAGTTTTTCTATTTGAATTCGTTCGTATTTGTAAGTCTATAATTAGACTAGATATAGATGATTAGAAGAATCCTTTCTTTTATCTTCTATAGGGTTTTAGCGTCAAGACTAAGTTTTAGTCGTAGTCTCAGTTGAAGACTCTATTTCAAGTATTAGTGTCAAGTCTATATGTTAGACTCTGTGTCAAGTCTCAGTGTCAAGACTTGTTTATTCAGTCTCAGTTCTATATTGAGAGTACAACTTTAGGTCTACAGTCTACAGGACTGAGGTCTTTCTCTCAGTTGGTCGTCTGGTGTGCACGTGGATTTGTACATGAGTCTGAGGTTCAAGATTCCAGACTGCGGGTTGCAGTGGTCAGACCTGATGGTGTAGTGTCAACTATGAACTTCTACTTTTTGGAATTGTCGTCAGTGGACAGTACCTGATCTAGAGGCTAGATCTACATATATTACCAGTTGCTGTTTTTTGAGATTGAAGGACTAGGTGATCCATTGAACTACTTATTATAGTTAAGGTAATATACTATGTGTTTCATAATTATATGAATGTTCTGTATCTAAGAAGACTAACTGGAACATTGTAGATTACATATTATTACATATTGATATTTCATACTATTATTATCAGTCATCATGAATCAGTCATTTGTAAATATATCACAAGAATAAATTTTATTGTTATTTACATCATACACTTAGTTTATTAGTTTATCTACAACTATATGTGTATGATGTGCTTGTCAGGCTGAACTTGAGCCAAAATATTATAAGTTCAGAAAATAATAACAATAATACAAATTGAAATAATATTTAATATTAATAAATATTTGCATTGGAAATATATAATAATAATTTGATAAATACAAGAATACAAGAACCTGACAGGGTCTTGTGGGCAGGCGTAATATAAGTGTGGGTAAAGTACAATGTGTCCCGCGGACTAGTAGTCGGCCTCACATATCCTTACGTCTTGCTTATCCTCCCCATACCTATCCAAGCGCCTCATTTATCCAAGCGCCTCATATATCCAGGCGCCTCGAGGGAAAAAAATCAGAATTATGTGTAGCAAAAATTTAATTGTCGATAATAGGTTGTTTTATTATCGCTAATATTTTTTTTATTGTCGATAATAGGTTGTTTCGGGTTTCTATTTGAGCTACTCTTTGCTTATATTGATAAAGTAAAACATTGTATGTTTTTAACTGATTTATTGTTGCATTCTGGTTAATTCCAAGATACTTGTGAAGCCTGGCAGAGTTCAATTATTCAAATTCTTCAAATATAGTGTTAGTAATTACTGCTTAGTACTTATTATTCCTGCCATGCCATACTAATCTAAGCCAAAGAAGGTGCTGAAGTTCTTTTCTGTTTTAATTAAGGAATGTAGTTTTTCATCTGTTCAAAGCGTATATTTGTATATCGTCTTTGTAAATTGTGTGTACATTTATTGTCAACCCTAAAACCATCTGTAGTACTATGGAGTAGTTTGGAAAAAAGGATTAATTGCGAGCCAAAACCAAAGCGGAGATATTCACCTTGATATTTACTCCTTCTTATATTAACACACGGCAGGCCTTAGACATATGCAAAGTAAGCATCCACCTAAGGCCTCTCATTATTTATAAACAATTGCCAAATTCGGATCAATTCTTAAACATGTCAGAGCTCTTTGTCTCTATGTCAGCTAGTCTAGCTAGTAGTCTCTACTTTGACTTTAAGGCTTATACACTTGTTAGACTACCCCTGGTCTTTGAATGAAAATGTCGAAACATTATTTCGAGTCTTGTTTGTTGAAGGATCATGCCATCTGCACGAATGTCTTTAAGAAGCTAACGTTACAAGCTACAATAGTCACGCTCTACGGGAATGGCTCTATATGAGTTTACGTTCATTATTGGCTTACGTTTCTGATACACGTAGGTTTTAAATAAAATGCATAATTTTATTATTTCGTTGTTTATTATTTACTTTTCGTTTTTTTTGGGGCCACCTAATTCACTTCACCTAGGGCCTCCTGTTACCTTAAGCAGGCCTTGGTGGACAGAACCCAAATGGTTACTATTGATTTCTAAGTTTGTGTCCTATTGGCTGTTTTAATTGACCAGTATTAAAGCACCAGATTATTTAGAGCTCTTGTTGTCAAGTTCTTGATGTGTTCTTGTGTGTTTAGCAGTGTTTACAGAAGGCCTGATTAGGAGGGATCGACATTAAAAGACATAAAAAAGTATAAGGTATACAGAGCCATTAGATCAACATTATTCCCAAAAGCATGGGATTCAGAATAACACAACAAATATATTTTTGTTATTATTTATTGTTTTATTTCTTGATTTTAATGTTCATCGTCGTTCGAATAGATAAACAAACACAAACAATTAATATGCAGATAGGTCGATGAAATATACAATATTCTCATTGATGGTTCCTATACATTTGTTTACACATAACTTGGACGCCCCTACAAGACACATAACTTGGACGCCCCTACAAGATACATAACATGGACGCCCCTACAAGGCTGCATAGCCATTTACAAACTCAAGATTTGAGAGCTACATCCAAGCGTTTTGTATGGGGGCCTTAAATAAACGGAGTCTCGAGTGTATTCGGTGTTTAGAATACTTACACATTGATCAACTACGTATTTTCAATAACATTTTGTATTCTAACTATAGAGAAGACATATCCCTAGACCGCTCTATGTGGAGAGAAATGGTGACCAAGAAAGCTATTGACAGGGGAAAAGTATTGGCTTGTTTACCATCAGGAGGCGATGTGACTGAGTGGTAAAGCACTTGTTTTCCGAACCGGGGGTCCAGGGGTCGAATCCTGGTGAAGACTGGGATTTTTAGTTTCGGGACTTTTAGGGCGCCCCTGAGTCCTCTAGATCTAATGGGTACCTGACATTAGTTGAAGAAAAGTAAAAAGTCGGTTGGTCGTTGTGCTCACCACTTGACACCCTAGTTAACAAAGGGCCACAGAAACATAACTTTACATCATCTGCCCTTTAGAGCGCAAGATCTGAAAGGGGAACTCTCTACCACCAAAGCGAATGCCACATAGGCCTGTGGGACTGCATCAGAATTGTGTGTATGCTTTGCAGGCCCGCTCTTCGAAGGACTTCAGTATCAGATATTTTTTCATTCCACTTAACATTCAGCATTATCAGTACTTTCATATGAATTTTTTTTGACATATTCTCTAGATACTGTTCACGTTTCTGAGGCCTAGAGCAATTTAGGGAGGCTGACGGTTTGACAGACCACCAGCTTTGTGCTTGTGATAATACCACGTCTATTCCAACCATTTGTACACAATGTACCATAGGATGCACTGGCCTTGGCGACACGCAAGTTGATGTCATTATTGATGTTACGGTTTGGAAGAGTGTGTTGCCAAGGGAGGTCAATTCACTGCATTTTTTTCCTGTCCATTTATCTTAATATTTGGATCCGAGTAGGCTTTACCGGAAGCAGGCAAGTATACGACTTCAGTCTTTTTTGTGTTTATAGTGAGGCCGAAGTCTGAATAGCTCTAGGTGGTACCTGACATTAATTGTGGAAAAATAAAAGCTGTTGATAGTTGTGCTGGCCACTTGGCACCCTCGTTAACCGGGGTCCAGAGAAACAGCTGCCCTATAGATCGCAAGGTCTGAAAGGGAAACATTACTTTTATATTGGATATCCAGAGGGTGGTATACAGACAGAGATAATCTGACTTAGATAAAGATTTACTTCTAAAACTGTCTATGAAGATTTTGTAACATAAAGGCATTATTTTATTAAGTAAAATGTGTCCACATAATATTTGTTAGTAAACAACAAAAAATTCTTAGCTATATACAGTACTACTCAACAGGTCCAGCCCGAGAGATCTGACATTCAAGACAAAACAAAGGGCGATAGTATACGCTTGAAAGAAAAAGTAATTAAAAAGTTGTAAATACATTTGACATGAAACAAATATGTTTCAAAAAATCAAATATAACGTTAACTCAAAGGTTGGATGGCTAAAACAGATGTGCAACCTATATATTTATGGACTGTTCCTAAACAAAAACTGTACCCTAGTTTTCTCCCCTGATTTGACATGGTACACTTAAGATTTTCTTGTTTTCTCTTTTTGTATCTCAACTGTCCTCCTCTGTCTGTTGTACTTGCCTCACTAGCAAATATAAACATATTTACAACGACTGATTACATTTGATTTCCTTATTCACGTCAATGCATTTTTTTCTTTACTTTCAATTTTTACACAGTCGCTATGTCGATTAACCGACAAAATAGCATAGGACAATATAGCGCCAACGAAATAGAGCGAGACAAAAATAGCACGAATTTATTTAAGATATATATACTAAGTACTGGATTTTATTAAGTGTAGGCCCCGGGCAGGATTTTTTAAGGAGGGTCAGGACTAATCCAATAGGAAATAACCTATGTTTATTTTTTCATAAGTTCCATTATATCGCCATCACATTTTTTCATATCTCTTTCTCTTCTTCTCTTACTGTATTCTATTGCTTAAATTTTTAAATTATGCAAATCATATTTTTAAAATCTTAGTGTACACATAAAGCAGATTACTGTGATTGCCTGTTAGTGAGAAAATCCCAAATACTAAAACATAGACTGGAGAAAGGTTGACATGTTATCGGTCGATTAGGAAAGAAAAGTTAAAAAAGAAACAAACAGATGTAACCTAAATTAAAAGCTAGATGTAAATCTCGACTCGTGACTTCATTTATTACTGGGAGCCTAAGGGCCTCAACCACACGTATCTACCTACATCGGTTCTGAGCAGCTTCATCTGCTCCCAAGTCATTCCAGTGTCCTCAGCTTCACTGATGTCTGACCTCTTCCAGGTTTGCTTGGGTCTGCCCACTTTCCTCATTCCTTGAAACTCTAAGCTATAATTTAAAAGGACTAGCCTATGATAAAAATAAAGCCTTTGGTTTTTGTGGCTTCTCATTAGTGACTTCCTACAATGTATGTAGCTACACACAAAAATCTAGCGATGTTGAGAAGTCGGCCATATTATGTCCGATATTTCCCGGAAAATATAAATTTAAAAACAATGAGTGGAAAGGTAACGTATGTAGCTAGTGATGGGAATGTGTTGTATTATTTTGTATTATTTTGTTGTATCTATGGAAGATTCCTATTTTTAAAATATAAATGGCCATGTGGTGGGATTCCTAACAATTTTTTTTCACTATCAATATATATTGTATTTTAAAACCAGTCATATAAACATCTCTATACTTATGTCTAAAAATTACATAATAATCATATATGTAAGTATCAAAACAAAATTGGAAAAGAAATATATTATAGCTAATCTAAGTCGAATCACAATGTTGGTGGGCGCCACATAAATAATGCATATACAATGTTATATATTTCATGCTAAATGAACAAGAATAAAATAGTAAATCACAGGTAATTTGTGTCGTGTTGAGCAGTGGTTCTCAAACTGTGGTACGCAGACTCCCCCCCCCCCGAGAGGCCCGCCACACGACAGTAGGGGGTCCGAAGAAAGAGGAGCAGTGTATACAAATGAAATAATTTCCTCACTAACAGCCAGTTTATCCGATCGGATAATTTGAATAAAAATCCACTCGCCCCTCCCTGCTGTTTAATGTGCCTGGTACGTACTATTTTATGACAACCTAAACCAAAGATTTGAAAACATTCTTCACTTGGATATTGGATAATGAACACTTAAGCGTATAGATCAGCTTAGATCCCAATCACAGAAGTCTCCATTCTACTGCAGGAGCAGCTTACTGAGATCTCCACTGGCAGAGCGTGGAGTGACATTCTACTGCAGGAGCAGCTTACTGAGATCTCCACTGGCAGAGCGTGGAGTGACATTCTACTGCAGGAGCAGCTTACTGAGATCTCCACTGGCAGAGCGTGGAGTGACATTCTACTGCAGGAGCAGCTTACTGAGATCTCCACTGGCAGAGCGTGGAGTGACATTCTACTGCAGGAGCAGCTTACTGAGATCTCCACTGGCAGAGCGTGGAGTGACATTCTACTGTAGGAGCAGCTTACTGAGATCTCCACTGGCAGAGCGTGGAGTGACATTCTACTGCAGGAGCAGCTTACTGAGATCTCCACTGGCAGAGCGTGGAGTGACATTCTACTGCAGGAGCAGCTTACTGAGATCTCCACTGGCAGAGCGTGGAGTGACATTCTACTGCAGGAGCAGCTTACTGAGATCTCCACTGGCAGAGCGTGGAGTGACATTCTACTGCAGGAACAGCTTTCTGAGATCTCCACTGGCAGAGCGTGGAGTGACATTCTACTGCAGGAGCAGCTTACTGAGATCTCCACTGGCAGAGCGTGGAGTGACATTCTACTGCAGGAGCAGCTCACTGAGATCTCCACTGGCAGAGCGTGGAGTGACATTCTACTGCAGGAGCAGCTTACTGAGATCTCCACAGGCAGAGCGTGGAGTGACATTCTACTGCAGGAGCAGCTTACTGAGATCTCCACTGGCAGAGCGTGGAGTGACATTCTACTGCAGGAGCAGCTTACTGAGATCTCCACTGGCAGAGCGTGGAGTGACATTCTACTGCAGGAGCAGCTTACTGAGATCTCCACTGGCAGAGCGTGGAGTGACATTCTACTGCAGGAGCAGCTTACTGAGATCTCCACTGGCAGAGCGTGGAGTGACATTCTACTGCAGGAGCAGCTTACTGAAATCTCCACTGGCAGAGCGTGGAGTGACATTCTACTGCAGGAGCAGCTTACTGAGATCTCCACTGGCAGAGCGTGGAGTGACATTCTACTGCAGGAGCAGCTTACTGAAATCTCCACTGGCAGAGCGTGGAGTGACGCAATGAACATCAATCAATTCAACGAAACTGACTAGAAACTTGTGCTCGTGGAGATTTGCGGTTTCTTTGTACAGAAATTAAGCCGGACATCCAAATATTTTTTTTATTTTATTTTAAATAAAAGTTTTAATTTCAATAAAGTCTCCATCAACTACGTTTCTTCCCGCAACATTTTAATGTTCTAACAATATGCAGTTATTATGTAGCTTTTGAACTAAGGGGTACTTGGCCTGGTTAGGACATTATAAGGTGAACCCGAGGTAAAAAAAAAGTTTGAGAACCTCTGGTATAGAATAATCAGAAAGCAATGTCACAAAGCATACACTACTATAGATGTAATAGCGATGTAATATTGTAACACAATGTACAATTTTAATATTATCAATGCCATAGTAATCATGGGGTGAAATATCAATTGTATATGTGATTACATAAACTGTCTACATCTGTAACTATATATGACAAAGTAATTCATTGCTACAGATTGCAGTGTATTTCCTGAAAAATAATTTTTAAAAACATTCGTTTAAAGAGATTTTGGTACGCAGCCTACAGAATGCCGACATAAACTCAAACTATCTAAATATTTCACGGGAGACAACTCTCACTTTTTTAAAGACAAAAATAGTCCTTCTTATCTCCTTTAACTTTCATTTTTATTTTCTTATGACTTTTTTTTTTCTCTGTTATTAATCAACAACAATGAGCTAACGTTGGCCTAATACCGTATAAATATTGTTTTTCAAACATTACATTAATTGCTACATTAATTACCAAGGTCAATGCTTCAAATATAGAAAATGTGTCAGTATCTTTGTTGAAGTATTTCTTTGCGTAACTGTAACATAGTATACATCTTAGCAATAATAGTGAAAAGAAGGATTATATTTTTATATTTTATTCCAGACAGCCTTTCTTTGGATGACCTGCCTCCATAGTAGCTTGAAGGCTGATTTTTTTGACAATGCGTTGTATCTTACAATTTGACTGAACCAGCTCAGCCTTCATCTCTTAACAGTATTGAGCGGTTTTTCCCTTTACCAGCCAGAGTGTTAACTTGTAAAAGTACACTCATATAGATTCGATCCTGGTATCTGATACCCAGAATTTTTCTATAGCATTTATTTTTAGAGCATGACATCTTCTTTCAACCTCAGCGTTCATTATCTAACTTTCACAAGCCTATAGGAATTTTGAGAGCAGTAACGAAGTATTCAGTTATAATTTTACTTGCAAGCTAATGTTACTCTTACATATTTCTGCAATTTATTCATGAGGGAGGATACCAGTCTTAAAAACGAGTTTTATCTCTTTTAGTGATCATCTATCTCAAGTTAAGAATGAGGCACTAGCCCATTCACATATAAACCATTGGCCATTCTACCTTTTGCAACATCTTATAGTATTTAGAAGTTCGCTTTTTTTAAATATTCATTACCACGCCAATTGTTCTAGTTCCCTCAACCACTTTAGAAGTAAGAAGTAAGCCTGGTCTACATTAACTGCAATATACCTCTCCTGCAAACTTGACATTGCAAATCAGCCGCCTGTTTATGGTTAAGCTAGGAGTACAGCCCTCCATCACGATAGACTCTATAACAGCGTTTCCCAAACATTTTCCCAAACGGAACACTTCACACTTTCTGAGTATTTAGCGGAACACTTTGTTTTTAGAGAGGTTAATTTACCTAGTGGCCTATTACCTAACTATTTCATTACTTAGCGGAACACCTATTCAGGCCTCATAGGGCTTTGCGGAACACCCATTCAGGCCTCGTAGGGCTTTGCGGAACACCCATTCAGGCCTCATAGGGCTTTGCGGAACACCTATTCAGGCCTCGTAGGGCTTTGCGGAACACCCATTCAGGCCTCGTAGGGCTTTGCGGAACATCCATTCAGGCCTCGTAGGGTTTTGCGGAACACCCATTCAGGCCTCGTAGGGTATTGCGGAACACCTATTCAGGCCTCGTAGGGTTTTACGGAACACATTTTTGGAAACACTGCTCTAGAAATATGTTATACAGAACTGGGGAGAGAGTGCATCATTTCCGCTCTCCTAGGGATGTCTTACAAACTTCAGCCGATCTGGTGGATATTAATTAGAATAGAGACAACGTGTTTTTCACCCATTAAATCTGCTCCCAGGCACCACATATTGGTCACGTCTCAAGAGTTCAAAGGCTATGAAAATTTAAATAAATACCCAAATGAAATGTTTTCCTTCCTCGTGAACCGTAGGCCGCAGAAACATGTGCATCATCTGGCCTATAGATCGAAAGGTCTGAAAGGAGAACATGAAGACCTACAGATTGCGGGGCCCTATGCGAAACGGATAGCGCGTGGCCTATCTGGGCTGTGATAAGGATAATAAGTGAAAATTAAGATTATGTATTAGAAAATAAATTCGTCTTTACATTTTATTCATACTTTACTAAGTACAAAATCACTGTCAAATTAACTTTCCGAGCCATGTATAGTAGATAGTAGTTTTTCAACAAAAAGCTGATAAACATTCATATCTGCCTATAGATTTACTATCGAACAGCAAAATATCGCTTTTGGTTGTTTTTTAAGAGGTCGAGATAGATTTAGATCTATATTTGTATACCAACGACTATTAAAGTAAATAAAAAATTTAAACTTCTTGTTTTGGTTAAAATTTGCCTTATTATAACATTTTTATTCAATGAAAGCTGACAATGCTAATTGCTAGTAAGATTGGGGTTTTCCATATTGAATGACACCCAGAAATGACAATTTTGTCTTGCTATGAGGAGATTTGCATCAGTTTTCTGGAGATTTTAATAATTTCAGGAGATATTTATGACTTTTTCGTATAGTTTACAATTTCAGGACAATTCCAGAAACCCTTCAATAATAAGTTAAAATGGTTTATTTTAATTGTTTACACCTAGAATTCGTGCGGGGCCTATGAAAGTGCGGGGCCCACTGCGACCGCATAGGTTGCAGTGGCCCTGTGTAAATGATTCTTCACCGGTTGATAGATAATGGCATGTACTTAAACAAAACGCAACAATTTGAAACAAATGACAGTTCAATCGAATAGCTAAAGACAAATCAATGTTCAACATTAAAAAAAAACGTCTAGTATAATCATTGAGCTATCACATGAACAAGAATAATATAACAATATACACATTTGTTTTAACAAAGATAGAATTACAATGCATGGGCGAACTATGTTCAATTACATCGTTAGTATGTTTTTAACACTTCGATTTCCAGAATCGAAAGTTCTAGAAAATTCATTCAATAAAAATGTTTTTAAAAAAAAAAGGAAACAAGGCGGGTTTTCCCGATTCTGTAATTATTATAACGCTACATTGCGGGTTTTTCCGAATCTGTAATTATCATAAAGCTACAATGTCCCCAATGTGTTGACTCTGAAGCTGCATCTTCATCTCGATGACGCTGTACTGGACCAGGGACAGCGCCAGACTACCAGCAAGAATGAACACTTTCGTCTCTACGCACAGGAAGTAGCTGTACCCGAAGGCCATTGCACAGCCCCCGGCGTGGAACATCCGGTAAGAGGCAAAAGCTGCTTCCGGTTTATGGCTAAAAAGAACTCCGAATAATGCTGTAAAGAAAGAAGAAATAAAAAAAAATATTATATTTGTATTTTATCACATTTCTATATGCATTTTTAGAGGCCCTGAAAGGAAAAAGACGCTATAAGTTTTGTGTGGAATGTCTGTCCACCGTCCGTCCGCCCGTCCGTCCCGTTTAGATCTCGTAAACTGGAAAAAATAGTGAAAATCCGACATCATAATATTTTAGACCATTCAAAGTTCGAATGTAACGGCTACTTTTTCTTTTCTGAAAGCGAAAAATCTAATTTTTAAAATCAACTATGCAAGCAGTTTTTTTTAACAACTATTCACTATTAATAGTAACAGACACGAGAGGCACTTTAGTAGGGCAGATCACTATTTACAATATTTGTAACATATTTATGCAAATGGTTTTAGATTTTTTGTCAAAACATGTATTTTTTACATTTGTATTGCTAAGTTAAGTAAGATCTGTCAGACTAACCACTACATTTACACACACAAAAAATGTTTACTTTTTTATAAAGAGAAAAATCTATTTAGTATGCTTATGAGTTTGACATAATATAAAAACAAGAATTAATAAGTAGTTTTTCATATTATCGCGTGAACTGCAGCGCATTACGGTGACTATAGAACCCTTAACTAAAGGAAATTGTTTTTTTTTTTTTACGGAAATGTTTTTTTCTTGAGGATTGAATAAAATATTCACACTTTACAAAACAGTTAGATCAATTAGATTCACTTTCACCTATCCTTTGGTTTGCTGGACCGCTGGGGCACCACACAAGATCTGTCAACCTTCTTTCTCCATTCTTCTCTGTCATTTGTCTGTCTTAGATTTTCACTCTGATGTTCTTTCTGAAAATATTGAAACTCTCCATTTTATCTGACTGGGTGGACCACTTCGGGGGTCGATTTTGAGTTTGTGTTTGCACACAAACTGTCTTTGTCACCTTGTTTGGAATGGGACAGTGGGCGCCGAATATTTAACCTGTCGTTATAGATGGCCCGATCACTGAACTGCGACGTCACAAAGTGTTTTCAGTTTAGACCAATATCTCGTTGCCACGTCACAGGATTTGTTTATTTTTAGTTCATGACAGTTAGCGATGAAGTTAGGTAAAATACATTTAAAAAGTAGCTAAAAACAGAGATCTAAAATAATTATTAAAGATAAAAATATTTTTTTTTTAAATATATTAGAGTTGTCATAGCTTAAACTTAGACTAGACACAAATACTGTCACTGGCAATATCTGAAGCCTCTTTCCACTTGGTGTCCACTGCTCTGAGATCCTCCATGAAAGGGTGGTGCCAAGTTATACGATGACGTCCCTGGTTGCGCTTTTCTCGTTTTGACCTCCATGTCATCGCAACTCTTGGTATGCGTAATTCATTTTGTCGAAGAACATGTCCCACAAGCCTCATATGACGCTCTGTCACAACCTTACTAAGTGGTCGACTCCCAGTTCGGCATAGGATTTCCTTCATTGAGACCCGATCTCTATAACTGACTCCTATAATCCATGCAACTAGGTCGCAGCCTTTGGACAGTGCCTTGCCTAATCAGCACGCTACGTCATTGGTAGGCATCCCCATCCTGAGTTCAGCAACTACTAATTACAGTTCTAACCAAAAGTCAAAACGTAATCCAAGTCCAAACCTTAAACCTGATTTACTTCCCCTGGTATTACATGTCAAAAAAACACGCCCTGGAAGCCCTGTCCGTTTATTGAAACAAAGAAAATCCTATAAAAAATATTTTTAAAAATGTGATTTTTGAGTGTAGTTGTATCAACTAATTTGGATCTGTCATGTCATTAAATGTTTAATAGATCTAGACTAAAAATAATGAATATGTCCTATTAGAAATATTTTTACCATTTCTTTTTGTTTAGCACAATTTCATGCTTTTAGCTTTCTCAATGCGCTACGATCCTATCACATGTTTGGACCAGTTGGGAAAGTGTGTGGGTGAAAAGGAGAGATCTATCTTAATGTGCCCGTGATCGCTTTTGTTTTTGTTTCAAAGTTGCACTACTTGATCGAACTCGAACTCATGGGTCAAGCCTCCTCGAGGGGCGTAATTCAACTTATACCACCACATCTGTCAAGTACAATTTGTTCCCTATGTTCAGGGCAGGTCCTAACAATTGCGGGGCCCTATGCGAAACTGATTGCACGGGGCCTAGTCTGGGTGGGAATAAGGATAATAAGTGAAAATTAAGATTTTTGTATTAGAAGAAAAATTCGACTTTGAATTTTATTCATTCTTTACTAAGTACAAAATTGCGATCAAATTAACCTTTTCTTTACGAACCTTACAACCTGTGGCATATTTATATGCCAGTGACTATAAAAGTAAATAAAGTATTGGAACTTTCGATTAAGGTGAAAAACTCGACCGTCATTTCATTTTTTTACATGAAAGCTGACAATGCCTTTTTTCTTTTATCGCCCGTACGATTGGCGTTTTCCGCAATGAATAACACCCACAAATGAAATTTTCAGGGGATTTTAATAAATTCGGGAGATTTACGGGAATTTTTCGTATATATTTCGCAATTTAATAACTACACCTACAATTAGCGCGGGGCCTATGAAAGGGCGGGGCCCACTGTGACAGCATAGGTTGCAGTGGCCTAAGACCGGCCCTGTCCATGTTTGACACCAAACAAAATAATTAATTACCAACAGTTAATTAACTAATTGGTTATTTTATTTATTGATTCTTATCTTGTTTGGTACATCATCAACATCATCAAACTCCATTGGAGTGAGGGCTTGAGAAGCTCAATTCCTCTCTTGCAAAAGCCCTGGACAGAAACCCTGCTGTCTTGCGTAGTGCATAAATGTCGCCATACAGGTCGAGAATTTTGGGTTTCCCAGACCTGTCGAGACGGAGATCAGCAAATCTGGGGCAGTCAAACAGAATATGAGGCACGGTTTCCTCTTCTTCCCCGCAGCGGGGTCACCGTGAATCGAAATTTGGCCATAGCCGTGTCTGGTACAAGAAATAATTGTGTACAATTTCAACTTTATCCGAGATTGGGTATGGGAGAAAAAACATGTAAAACTTTTTTTCAGACAGACAGACGGACAGACAGAGTGAGTTGATAAAAGCTTTGTTAAAAAAAAAAAAAAAAAAAAACGCGAATTTTTCCCTTACACTTGTTTATAATGCGCGTGTCTTCGGAAAGTTATTTGAATGTCAAAAGTCAGTGTCCTCAAAGCTCACTGATTACTTTAGACTTGAAAGGACTTCCTGGTTCCATTAGGTGTCACTCATTCTAAACACTTCTGATAATGGTTGGCTCCACTCAATCTTCTTTCTAACTCTCTCTCTCTCTCCCTAAATAATCTCTCTCTCTCTCTCTCTCTCACATACACACACACTCCTTCTCTCACAGAAACGCCTTTGATTCTGTGTCTCACGAAGACACTTTCTCAATCACAAGGACACACTTTTTTCTCTCTTCCCATCAGAACATAGAGACACACACTCTGGCTCAGTTTGTCACTTTTGCTTTATTCTTTGTTACGTGTTTCTTTTACCCACCGGAAAGGTCCCTGGAACACCAAAAAAACAACAGTGGTGTAGAAAAGCGTAGTAGGACGCAACGATAAATGCTTAAGCTAACTCTAACATTGTCTAGTCTTTACAATGTCCATAACAAACCAGAGAAGAACTCGACTTTTAGATTTATTTATAAAACTCTTGCTGTTATGACTATTGTGATTATAATGAGTAGTCTTCGATTCTGAAGATTTAGGATGAGCGCAGTAATTCACATGATCCGCATAATTTGCAATATTTGATGCAGACAAAGCCGTTATCCGTCCGGGGGGACTTAGACTATATCTATTCTTTTTTTTAAGGGGGGGGGGGGAGGGGAGGGGGCAAAAGTGTGCCTAGCAGAGAGCTCACAAGCTGTTTCTTTTAGAGGCCATCTGCTGTCAGCTACTCTTCACTACGGCAGTGAGGACTATAGGTGGCTTAGATGATATTTTAAGCGCTTACGGGGGGGGGGAGCAACTTTGCTACGCCGTCTTCCTTGAAGTTCAACAAAAAGAAATAGTCTTTGACCTGCAGACATACCTCATGCTGGACAGGTTTCCAACCCAGTAATGCTTCAACCAAGAAATCAGAGACAGGGTTACTGTAGCGATCGGAGCTCATGACGACCTGCTTACTATTGTGAAAAAACGAAAGCTTAAAACCTTTGGCCACATTACGAGATCTACGGGGCTCGCAAAGACCTTTCTTCAGGGAACAGTGCCAGGGTTAAGAAGAAGAGGCAGACAGAAAAAGCGATGGGAGGACAACATTAAAGAATGGACAGGCCTGCCATTGAGAGAGGTTCTGAACAAGGCAAAAAAAAGGGAGGAATGGAGAAAGACGGTCGACAAATCTTGCCTGGTGCCCCAACGGTCCAACAGACTAAGGGTAAAAAGGTACAAAAAAAATGCTTCATAATAATTATGATTATAATGATTATAATGCTCATGTCACGAGTCGAGTCTGTGACCTATTTCGACCAGTTTCTAGAAGCTCGAGTTCAAACCAGTGCAAGTGTCCAGCGTAAACAAGTTAATTTTAGGTATCCAATCAAAGAAAGGGGTTAAGGAAAAAAATAGCACACGTCAGCTTCTAGAAGGTCAAAGTTATTAAAATAATTAGGGGAGAAGTTTCCATGATTTTGGAATGTACGATTAAGAAAGGTATAAATTGAGGGAAAGTCAGTTAGACGGGGTCCTCGCTCAGTCCTCGATTAGTAATAAGTTTTGTGATATTAGCGGGTCCATTAAGTAAAGTTTTAGTAATTGAAGTTGAAGTTATACTAAGTGAAGTTTTATGTATCTTTAAGTTTTATTTATGAAGTGTCAAGTTGTTATTGAATTAAGAAGTTAATTTGATGTGAAAGTTGAAGAAGTTATTAAAGAAGTTTGAAGAAAATACAGAGAGATGTTTCTTTCTTCATTTCATTGAATTGTCAAGTTTGATCATATAATCCCCGGCAAGTGTGATCGTCACAGCTCACTAATCCCAAAAGCACTGGCTACTAGTTATCGTCTAATCTATACATTTTCGTTGGATTGCTTTGAGAATTAGAGAGTTCATACTTACTGTAAGTCTGAGTCTGCCAGATGGCGTCGCAGAGCCCCAGACAGGCCGCCACCACGTAGAAGTTGGGTACGTCCAGCTCCTGAGGCCGCCACAGCCATAGGACGATCAGCAGGCCAGCGTTGAAGACTGCGCCAGCTGCGATGAAGGCGAACCTCTTGATGTGCTTGGAGAAGCAGCCGATGGTGATGGAGCTGACCGCGCTGACCGTCCCGAAGCAGATGAGGATGGGTCCAATGTTGTGCATCCCCATAGCACAGTTCACATAGGCCTAAGAGGAGACAAAGGATTTCTCGTAAATACAGACTTATATTATCTTATCTTATATAATACAGACGTTACTTCAAAAAAGAAGATGATCACGTCCAACGCGTCATGCATTTATTCATTAACCAATGACTTAAATTCTGCCAAGTCACTGGTTTTCCTGACTAGCTCAGGCAATCCATTCCATTCTCTAAAAGCACTAGGGAAGAAGAAGCATTGGTACAAATTTGTCCTAGCATATGGAACAAGGAATGTGTCTTTATCTTTGTGTCGTTCAGAGTATTTTATTAGATTTTGTTTTTGTATTTGAAGATTATGGTTCAGTGTTTTATTTATAATTGCTACTTTACTTTTAAGTCTTCTATCCTGAAGGTTTTCTAAATTTAGTGATTATACTAAAGGTGTTACTCTAGTCCAGTGATGCCCCAAAAAACGACCCGCGGGCCACATCGGGCCCGCGACGTGGTTCCATCCGACCCGCCGAAACGTCGGCAAAAAGTGTAGAAAAACCATTGTCCAAATAATAAATTTAAAAAATATACTTCCCTATGTAGAGTAAATCAATTGGTTTCGATAGTAAGCCAACATATTTGTTTTATAAAGACAGGGTGGCTCTTTTTAAAGAACATAACATTAAAGAGCTTTAGGAAATCAATCAAATAAGGCAATATTCTTGGTTTGAGACGCGATAGTTAGATTACACCTAGAGTGGAGGATCCTTGCTTGATAAAGTTCAAGTGATGCAGACTATTGATTTCTACTCCATGTTTCTTGCATAAACTTTTCGAAATCTCCGAAAACAAGTGTTATGAATGATCACAATAACTGACTTACTGACTTCATCCTGTGCACGCCCAGGGGAGCATAGGGCCGCAAACCTCTCCACAGAACTCGGTTCTGCTCCCAATAATTACTAGGACTTATTAGTGAGACAAACTTTTTCAGTGATGAATCGTGCGAAGCCAATACTACGTAATCGTATCGTCTCTTAGACAAACATTTAGAATTTTATGATTTAGGATAAACTTCTCATGAATGTAAATACTAGATTCACTGGTTTCTAATAAAAATTTATTGTATAATTCCCTTTTTTTTTTCACTTTTTCTTCATATGGCCCGCGACTGGAGTGTCGAATATTAAAATGGCCCGCCGTCCGAGTAAGGTTGAGCATCACTGCTCTAGTCAAATGTGAATATTCGTTTTTTATTAATCTCTCTGCTCTTTTTGTGTCTGTTCCAGTTTTTTAATGTTTTCTTGAGTTGAGGGCTCCCAAACAGAGGATGCATATTCTATTATTGGCCATTATTTTATTCTAAGAGATACGTTAATATTTCTTAGCGGTGTTAGGCAAGAAGATTCACCATCACACCAAGACCTTCTCTCAATAATAATTATAAATCAAGAAATGTAGTAACAGTACGCATACTAATTGATACACCGTTTACTGAGCTTAATCTGGACACATGCGGACGCTATGAACATCGAATGCACAATGTTTTTTTCTGTGTCAGATGAATGTTTCGGTATTTTGGGATTCCGCCCCAGAAAGTGCCTTAACTGCAGAAAGATAGATAAGTTGAAAAAAAAAAAAAAAGTCTTTGAAGCTCAATAAAATTTTATATAGCTGAATACGACACATTTTTAAATCGTTGAAAAAAAATTTAATCTTTACTTTAGTAGGTTTGATTTAATGAAAAATACCAACAGTTTATCATGTGGCTGAGTGGTTAAGCGCTTGGCTTCCGAACCTATGGTCCTGGGTTTAAATCTCGGTGAAGACTGGGATTTTGAATTATGGGATTTTTAGGGCGCCACTGAGTACGCCCAGCTCTTATAGGTACCTGACTTTAGTTGGAGAAAGTAACGCGGTTGGTCGTTGTGCCGGCCACATGACACCTTGCTCGTTAACCGTTGTCAAAAAAAAAACAAAAACAGATGACCGTAACATCATCTGCCCTATAGATCACAAGGTCTGAAAGGGGGACTTTGCTACTATCTATCAAGGTTACCAGCACAGGCAAAGGTGACAAGACATCAGAAAAAAATAAACTATTTTGCCTTATAATGCTTTGCGAAGAATAGTTTCTTAGGCAATGGTGGGCAGAACAGAGTTAACGGGAGGCCATTCGTTATTGTGACGTCGCCACCTGTGGGCAGTAGAGTCCAATAGCTCGTTGCAACGTCACGTTGTGTATGTCAGGAGGGGGGGGGTATTATGAAAGCAATAATTTAACGCTACAGTTGATAGGTGTAAGAAGTGTTTGTATATACTCTTTATCAAGGGGTTTCAACCGAACGTCAGCACGGGTATCTGCTTGTTTTATGTTATAAAAATATCTCCGTCTGTCTCCGTCTGTCTCCGTCACCTCACTTTGTCTGTATGTCACGCTCTGTTGTCTCTTTCTCTACCCACTATTAGTCTGTCCCTTTCTCTCTTTCATTCTTTCTTTCTTTTTCTCTCTCTATTTTTCCATCTTTGTGTCTCTATATAATTGTCTATCTCTGCATTTCTTTCTATCTTTGTAAGCCTGTCACTTTCAATTCCAATCTGTTTCTTTCTCTCTATCTGTCTATCTCTTTCAGTATTCATTTCGTTCACTCTCTCGTGTTCTCCTGACGAGTCTCACTAAAACCACACATGGCCCTGCACTCTGAGCAAGTTTTGTCTCTTCAGTCTGTTTCAATTGCCTTTGTATTTTCATCAATGCCTGGACACAATTCAATCAAATTCTCCGCCAAGCTTGGCAAACAGATCCAAGATAAATAGCAATAAGAAAGAAATATGACCTGCACTTACTAGACATCGCAGGCGCAATAAAGAAAATATTTATAGCTTTGTGCTTGCTCTTTATCGCTAAATCATATAGAGCTATATCTTTTTCGATGAATTTTTTTTTTTAAGTTTGTTTGTATCTATTCTTTGTTCCTTATCAGCTGCTCCTTCTTAAGTTCTCTCTTTCTATCTCTCTCACTCTTTTTCTCTTTCTCGTCTTTCTCGGTCTTTTTTACTCTCGCTCTCGTTCTCTCTCTCTCTCTCTGTCTCATTCTCTCTTTCTTTCACTCTCTCTCTTTCTCTCTTTCTTTCACTTTCTCTTTCTCTCTCTCACTTTCTTTCTCAAGCTCTCTCTCTATATATATACATATATATACTTACATTTTCTCGCCCAAGAAATAAAATTAAATAGAAAACAGAAGAATTTAAGAAATTAATTGTAAATAAAATAAAGGAGAAATGGACGAGCTCCCATCCAAATCACAAGAAAGATGACGCTTACTATAAGCTATCCCGACAAGACCAACGTCTAATCTTTCGACTCAGGACCGGACACAACAGAATGCGACAACACATGTACCGGAAGCTCAAAATTGGAACCAGTGAAATCTGCCCATGTGGAGTATCACCAGAGAATGCAGACCACGTCCTCCAAAACTGCTCTCTATACCAAGAGGCCCGTATAAGACATTGGCCCCAAATCACCACAATAGAAAGAAAACTATATGGCGAGCTCCCTGATTTGGAAACCACTGCGCAGTTCATCTCATGTATTGGTCTACTCATCTGAACCCTCCAACATAACAATGAGAACGAAGAAGAAGAAGAAGAAAAATAACTAATTTTGCCCACCAACTTTATGATAATAATTTAGAAGCATACATTTTGATAGGGCTAATTTGGAAACTGCATAATTCACACCTGTGAGCACATTTCGAGTTGGATAGAGACAGTTTGAAAGCGCTATTAAAAGAACTTGGCAACTCTGTACAGATAGACTAAGATGCTCTATTACGCCTCTGTGTGGATAGACGGAAGGAATTCTGTTCCAAATCTTTACAAAATAATTTTCTTTCGACTGAAGAATTGAATTCTAAGTCGACGTGGAAACAAAAACCTTGGAAAGAAAGTAGGCCCGTGGGCCCGTGATTGAGTCGATTGGTTAGGATCGTTTTAGGATTTCAGAATAATGCATCATAGGAAAACAACAGCTCATAATTGAAATGTATAATTGTTAATTTGACAGGTGAAGACGATTGTAACATTTATTCAAACTTTCTATTACAAAAAGAGAATAACAAGGGGACCAGAGAAAATAATAGTAAAAATAATAAATTCATGTTTGCAGTTACTTTATATGTATCAAAAAAAAATATCCATATAATTTAGCCGAAAATAATAAATATAGAGATTAAAATCATAATTATAACATAATTTATACAAGACACAAATATTACAAATAATACACAGACACAAATATTACAAATAATACACAGACACAAATATTAAAAATAATACACAGACACAAATATTACAAATAATACACAGACACAAATATTACAAATAATACACAGACACAAATATTACAAATAATACACATATAATACAAATATACATTGCACGCCTACATATACAAGACACAGATTGAAGAAACATAAAAAGACTTGTACAACATTTAGATGCAAGACATGATATTCAATCCACATCTACAATGCATATACACAAGACTCATATAGAGGACTTACATACGTGAAACAAACATATACAAGACACATATACCAGACATATATACAACACACATATACAAAACATACATTGATCAACAAGCCATAGCTACAAAGCAAAGATTCTGGCATGGGGTAAAAGGACGCAATAGATCAATGACTAACTACGAGATCAATAGTCATTCCACCAGCTCCAGAAGTACATAAGTCATCGGTGCAATCAGTCTGATAGCCACAGTTACTGGACAGTGCTGGACACAGACAAAAAAAAAACTTGCACAAACACATACACACAGAGACTTATGATGTTCGGTAACCAGCGCCGCCCCATTCTTTCACTGTTCTGGCAAATATTCATCTTTGCTACTACCAATTTTTCATCATAGATCAGTTGTCTCAACGTAAAAAAATTCTCACATCTAGCATCCTACAACAGGAGTACTAGTATGCCAAAACCATTAATGACTGTGTCTGGAAGGGGGTCACAACATGTTTTGTTAAAATACCAGGCTTTTAACTTACATTAGACTATTCTCGTGAACGTCTATTCTTCTAAATACAAATATAATTTACATCACAAAAATATTGAAAAGGAAGATGCTTGAACAAGTTTTGGTAAGGCGGTGAAGTACTAGAAAAGGGAAGTTTTTAATTGTTTGTTTTCACACTCCATGTTCTGAAGTCTTATAATAACTGAAATATATAAAATGAAATGTCCAAATTGTGTTTAAAATGAAAAGATATTTTGACAATGATCAAAAGATAGATACGAGGTAAAGTAGACAAAGAGAGGCTTTAATGTATTATGGAAAAGAATATTAAATCTTTTTTACCATCAGTCTATCTATATTCTTATTTTTGGATCAAAATATAAATAAGTTAGTTGGAGCGATAGAGGAGGGGGGGAGGTTGAAAAATAAGGTCTAACAAATAACTTTTGTAATATTTATAGATGCTTGCCTCCCTTTCATCTCAAGATACGCCGACACTGACTAAGGTCGTTAGTGATGCCTGGAGGCCTGAGCAAGACATTTATAATTGAATGGGAATCTGAGGGGGGAAAAATCTGGACAGAAGAAACGTGAAGAGGAAATGAACGGAAGTGAGAGTATGTCAACACGAGGGAGGAGGACACAAGAAAAAGAAAGAAAAGAGAGAGAGAGAGAGAGAGAGGGGTAATGAGTTGAACTATTGTCTTGTCAGTAACACTAGTGACTTGATATTAAAGCATGTTAAGATTTGGATAAAGCGTAACATGCCCTATATGGTGTCAATGTAATGGCTTCCCTGTCTCTGTTGTGTCTTATCTTGCAGGACACAGACGTCTCTTCTATGAAGATAATATCGTTTCAGTAACCGTGTCGTGTAATGGTTGAGACGTTAACTCTGCAAAGTCAATGGGTTTTTTTCTGGCTCATTTAAGCTACCAGTTCTTTTTTCTTTATACAGCTTAGATCAACTCTATCTGTCTGGTAAAATCTTTTTTTTTTTCACCTTATTTCTCCCACACCCAATTTAGGATCAAGTTGAAACTTTGCACAATTTTTTCTTGCAGCTAAAAAAAAAACAAGAATCAATAACAAACAAAAAAATAAACAATTAGTTAATTAATAACAAGGCTTGTCTTCGAGTCAGAAGATTAATGAGGAATGCAGTATTTCCCGTGGCTACGCAGTTCCAGCTGTGACCTAAATATTTTGCCACATTCAGAGCAAGCATAACAATTGTCCGCCGGTGGTCGAATTAGATTTTCTTTTCGCCGTCTGCGTCAGTCCTCGGCAGCGGATTTTCTTTTGTTCTCATATGTGTATCCCGCAGCCTTTGCGAGTGACCTCCAGCTGTCTCGTTCTGAGGCCGCATGCAACCAGGTGATCTCTTCTATGTCAGGTAAGGAAAGTTGGCGCCTAAGCTGGTCTTTAAAGCGTTTAGCTAGTTAATTAATTATTAAGTATCAAACAAGGGAAAGAAATTTTATTAGACAGATGTGGCGGTATAAGCTGAATTAGTCCCCTTTATAGTTTGTGTAGAGAATAATGTCGTCACTTGAAAGTTTGAAAATAACAATAGATAGTTAAAAATCTTCTAGTTTCATAAGCACTTCTCTGGCGCAGTTGTTAATGTAGTCACCCAGACAACCACTTGTTTCTCCCCTTCCCCTTTCACAACTGGTCTAGAGAAGGAAGTAATAGAAATATAGCGCATGGAGAAAGCTAAAAGTAAGAAATTGTGTTTCAACAAAAACCATTGGTAAACATAACTCTAATATCACTGGAACATTAATGTTCGTCTGCTTCTATTACACATTCAATAACAAGGCTGATCCAAACTAATTGATACAATTGCACTCAATACAAGCTTTGTTTGAAAAAAAAGTATATTTTATATGTCTTGAATTAATTCTATTATCTTGGCTTATTTGTTTGTTTATGATTCTATAATACGATTTCTAATGGTCAAACAATGTATTTATAGAGATACCAGGACCTCATCAGAAATTCATTTTTTTAAATTTCTATTTGCTTGTTTATGATTCTATTACTTGTAGACGCGGTGATTGTAGTCAGTGTCCAGCGTGTCAGCAGGTCATGTCCATTGTGTTTTCGGACTGTTTTTGCTCGTCTTTACAAACATGTTTATAAATGAACTCGAGAAAATATCCTCTCTCAGCTGTCCTAACAATTTATTCAACCGAGCCACGCGCGGTCACCTGGTACTATAGAATAAAACGTTACATTAATGTGTATCAATGTGTAAGTCTAAATGTTGCACACCTAACAGAATATGTAACTCAGTGTTGCGTTGAAAAGATATGATTCTTCCTACTAATCACGTGCTAGATTTGTATCTAAACTTTTTAGATATCAACTCACTCCATCTGACTGTCTGGTAAAAAGTTTGAACATGTTTTTTCTCCCATTTTCCATTCTCGAATCAAGTTGAAATGTTGAATGAGTATTCATAGTCGATGACAATACACGAATCAATCCAAACGTTTACCAATTAGTTAATCAATTAGCACTAATTATTTTATTTTATTTTATATAGCAGAGAGGGATCTAAACCCTGCCATTTTCAGATGAATGAAATTTAGTTACCAGTTCTTTCCATTTGATAAGCTTTTTATTTTTTAAAGTACTCTTTTTTTGTTGTTGTTGTTGTTTAAAAATGAGTATTAAAGAGATGCTGTGGCAGTTTCAACTGTTCTGACAAGAAAGCGATACAAACTATCTTCCAACAAACTAAACAGCGAGACATTCACGAAATGGTGCCGAAGGTCTGTACAGCGTCCATACTACGTGTCTCACACATATTGTGTCTAAAGCTTGGCTAACTTTTTCCAGCAGTGTATTATATCCATTAAGATATGAAAAGACATACAAGCAATACATTTTTTTAAAATACTTTAAAACAACCACACCTTATCAAAGGAGAAGAACGCCACATTTACAGCCATAGATCTCAGTACTGGAATATTAATTTCCCTTTTTTGGATCTCAAGCAGAATTATTCAATTACCACTATGTAATGAACAGGCCTTGGACGAAGAGGAAGGCCCAAAAGAACCTGGCGACGCAGTGTACTAGATGAAGCTGAGATGAAAGGAAAGAACTGGGAAGCCAATAAAAAACTAGCAAGAGACCATGGAGAATGGCCTGTGTTTTACTGAGGCCCTATGTTGCACGAGGAATGCAAAGGAAAGATGATGATTTAATTAGCTTATTGGTTAATTTTGTTATTAATTTATGTGTTGTCATAGGCATTGAATAATTGTGCAAAGTTTCAACTTGATCTGAGAATGGGAAGTGGAAGAAAAAAACATGTTCAACATTTTTGACCAGTCAGACACAGTCAGACAAAGACAGACAGACAGTCAGACAGAGTCAGACAGACAGTCAGACAGAGTCAGACAGACAGTCAGACAGAGTCAGACAGAGGCAGACAGACAGTCAGACAGAGTGCGCTGATATAAGCTTTTTGAAAAAGCAAGACATAGGCAGGGTTATTTGTTGATCTGAAAATTCTAGTAAATAAAATAAATATATATAAACAAGCTTTTTGATCTTGTTTTGATTCATTGTAAGCAAATCAAAAGTGATTGGCTTTGACTGCAGAACAAATCAATCTGCAAGACAAGATCGAAATTAATCTAAGTTCATGTCATACCGGAAATGTAAGAAAACAATGCGGCGCATGAGCGAGATCCCTTCACAAACCTTATTTCCGCTTCCGCTGTATTCTTACTCAAATAAATCACTCCCGATATATTCATCTCTTTCAAAGCTCACAACGACCAAACCAAGCTAGAAAACTTATATGAATTACAACTTTTATCATGTTGATAGAGAGAAGAAGAAATACATTTTTAAAAATAACAATAAAACTGATATGAAGTACAATTGTATCAATAATTATGGATCAGTCATGTAATTAAATTTGTAATAGAACCAGACTAACAATAATAAATGTGTGCGATTTTTTTTTCAAAACGTCTTCGTTTGGCGCTATTTCATGATTTTAGCTCTGTCAATGCCCTTTGATCTTATCCCTTGTCTGGATCACTTGGGGAAAAAATGGTTGGAAGATGAGGGTATCTGTGTGAATGTTACGGTGATCGCTTTTTAAATGAATAAAAAAATATTGTACTATTTGAATTCGGACTCAGGGCTCAAGCCTTCTCAAGGGGAGTAATTCAACTTATACCACCACATTTGTCAAACACGATTTTGTTTTCTTTTGTTCGATACCAATCAAAATGATTAAGTAGTATACATATTGAAGTAAATTATTGGTTATTTTGTTTTACTGATTTTTTGTGTTGTCATGTGCTAAAAATAATTGCTCAAAATTTCAACTCGGTCTGTGATTGGGTGTGGCAGAAATAACGTAAACAAACATTTTACTAGACAGACAGAGTGAGTTGATATAAGATTTGTAACAGGAAACAGTGACAGTGGGTTTAAGAGAGAGACAGAGAGTGAGGAAACAGTAGTAGGAAGAGGTAAAGGAGGGAGAAACACCTTCAAAGTCAGAGGATGGCTTTCATTGGGGTGTGGATATGGACTAATGATCCACATATTTTAATATTAAGTATTTTTTCAATGTAATTATCTTATTTAATCTTATTTATAGTTTCCTTAAATAGAAGTAATCACATTTTTCTTTAAAATAGCAAAGTTTATATTTTCTACAAATAGAAAAACTCAATATCTTGTCAAAGATGAATACACTTTTATGGACTACGCTCAATGATATGAGAATAGAGAAAGATATAAAATAAAAAAAAACAACCATTTAAAACAATGTTAAAAAAAGATATTAAAGAAAAAGTTTTCATTGATTTTTTTCTTTCCTCCCCCCCCCCTCCTCCTGTCTATTTGTGACGTCACGCTCGTCTTCCTTAAGACTCTAGACTTTAAGTTGGCAGCAACTCTTCTCTAACAGATCGTGAGTGGATCAAACAGCCACTGGATAGCGCTACTGGATATGGAAAGGATTTTCTGAGGATACTAGAGATTTTGAGAAACTCAAATTGATAATAATGGCCTCATTTTGCCGTAAAACATTGATGGTCAATCTACGGACTGTGGGCTACATGCGACCCCGGACATGGTACGATATGAGCCATCGAGGCCTCTGCCACGAAAATAAAAGTGGATGGCTGCCTTGTCGAATGGTATGCGTTCTGGACTCTCGTTCTGATGGTTCAATGTTCGAATCCTTCTCACTGCTTTCCCCCGATAATAACGAAGACACAATCCAATATAATGAAGTATTATTGGGTGTATTTTATGAACGACAGCGGACCTAACAATTATATTGCATTCTAATTGAGTCTCAGTAATAACTTTCTGAACATGGCCAGCCCACTGCAAAGTAAGACTCCAATTGACCATCCTATGGCCAGCCCAATGCAAAGTAAGACTCCAATTGACCATCCTATGGCCAGCCCACTGAAAAGTAAGACTCCAATTGACCATCCTATGGCCAGCCCACTGCAAAGTTAGACTCCAATTGACCATCCTATGGCCAGCCCACTGCAAAGTAAGACTCCAATTGACCATCCTATGGCCAGCCCACTGCAAAGTAAGACTCCAATTGACCATCCTATGGCCAGCCCACTGTAAGACTCCAATTGACCATCCTATGGCCAGCCCACTGTAAGACTCCAATTGACCATCCTATGGCCAGCCCACTGTAAGACTCCAATTGACCATCCTATGGCCAGCCCACTGTAAGACTCCAATTGACCATCCTATGGCCAGCCCACTGTAAGACTCCAATTGACCATCCTATGGCCAGCCCACTGTAAGACTCCAATTGACCATCCTATGGCCAGCCCACTGTAAGACTCCAATTGACCATCCTATGGCCAGCCCACTGTAAGACTCCAATTGACCTTCCTATTTGGAAACGTAAGAGTAAAGTTCCTTTTCAGACCTTGCTATTTATAGGGCAGATGATGTTAGGGTCATCTTATTCTTTGGCCAACGGTTAACGAGAAGGATGTCATGTGGCCTGAGACTTAGTGAGGGGAGGCAAAAGGGACACCTTCAAGGGGGCGCCACACGCTGAGAAGCAATGAAAATTAGTGTAGATATTTTAGTTAAATAATTCATTCTAAGATTATTTTTATTTAATTATTTTTATTATATTATTTTAAAATACTTTTTTTTTATTTATAAGACTAAATTTCTATGTGATGTTCATGAAAAAGGGAGGGGGCGGGCGCCAATAATGTTTCTTCCCCCGGACGAACGTTTTGCTCACTACGCCTCTACACGTGGCCAGAATAACGGCAAAGCGTCTTTACTTTCCCCAACAAAAGCCATTGAAGTGGAACGCCTTAAAAATCACTAAATTCAAAATCCCCGTCTTCTTCGAGATTCGAACCCTTTATTTATTAGTTTGATTGCTTTAAATGTAAGTGTAAACCAAATCTGAGATAATACTATAGCTACAATCTGTATGAGATCTACTTGTTTGTTTATTCAGTGGAACAGATACCATCGACCAACACCACACAAGACAAAAACGTTCCCTGTTAACACAACACTTCACGTTAACATTGTTCAGAGACTGTCCAAACTTGAGGATCACTAGATCTAGGTTGTCCATTGTCTTCTGTTGTAGACACATGTACATACACGAACCAAGTCCCTGCTATTGGGATTCTTTCGAAAGGATCGGTCTTTATTTCCTATGGAAGACCAAAGATTCTAAGAAGCATGAATGTTTTTGTTGGTGCTATTACCAGCCGACAAGTTTGAAATCCAACACATAAGGTAAAAACGCAAGTTCCTGGTTTACACAACAATTAAGGTTAACATTGTTCAGAAACTGTCCACAACTGACGATCACTATATTGTCCATTGTCCTGTGTCGTAGACGAGAGAGTCCTTGATATTGGGATTCTTTCGGAAGGATTTGTCTATATTTCCAATGGAAGCCCAAAGGTTCCATGAAATATAAATACAAGATCCTGGAATACTTTTAATAACCGTAATTATATATATATATATAAATCCAACTCTCTGCTAACTGCACCACACGACACTACCAAATTAAAGAGCTTGACATCTCAGGCTCCAAAATAATGTAATGGTTTAATGTCCAATAACTCATAGCCAATACTGTACAATTGGCAACACGTAACACAAACTGTACAAATATTTCTTCATGAACAACTGTAACGACGTATCAACTCTTGCACTGGCCTTTCCGTCTCGTTCCGAGCTTACACTGGGTTCAACAGTTCAGGACACTCTTCACACACTGGGCTCGTTATGCCGGACTCGATTGCAGACCAAGATCAAGACGCCGTTTCGTCTTGACACTACTTGGCAGTATTCCGCACTGAACTGTCTAATGCGTCGTACAAAACCACACCGATGAATCACACTGATCTGTGCTGTGGTCAACCAGACTGTAGTGAACCGTCTTGACTGTGACACCTCCGCTCTTTATATAGGGTGCCTACTGGCCTTCTAGAGCCGGACGGAACATTCTGGTTGATCAGATGACTATACCCTCGTAACGCTCCTGAGCTCTAATCACAACACTGATCCTTCCCGAAATGTCACGGTTGACCGCTCGTCTAGCAATTTGAGTCGGCTGTCTACACACACCACCAGGTTTACAACAATATTAAAAAGAACATTTGGCTAAATTATATATATAACACTTCATTTATAAAATCATAGAGGTCACAGATGAAAACATGAATCCTCCATCAAAAGGTTATACATCTGGTGAGATTCTATGAACTGTTTTAAAATCTTTTAATCAGATGAAAACTATTGTTTTGTAATAAAAGGATATACATTTGGTGAGATATTATTTACTTTTTAAAAAACTTTTTATTGGTAAACATGTTCTTGTCTAAAAATATTTTTTGATATAAACCGAATTTTGAAAGATGAAAGAAAATATTTTTCAGTTTTTGTTAGTTGTATTATTTGTCCTCTCGAAATCGACTAGTTTTTACTGCTGAAAAGTGATAGTAGTTTCATTTAGACTGTAGAAAGATAATGTAAAGTTATATTAAAATATAATTCATATATAGATACTGTTACGTATTCCTCATCTTCTAGCTCAATGTACTAGTAGAGATACAAAAATAAAAACACAAACACAGCAAGGAACTTGACAACTTTCACTTTCAGAGTCGTATGACTTTATGGACAATAAACTCGATTCGTCACTGTAATATGTAGCGTAGAACTCTGACAAAGAAAACAGCCCAGCGACTCTTTTTTCTATACAAACTCAACAGTTTTAAATTAAAGAAGAAGATCCTTGAGACATTTTACGGCGCAACTGTACAAAATCTGCTAACATACGGAATAAGTTGTTGGCAAGGCAACGCCTCATCTAAACTGTTGCAACGTCTAGAAAACATCATTAAAAAAGCATCAAAAATTACACTCACAACATTACCACATTTAAAGGAACTTTTTGAACAAACGTGCCTAGGAAAAATCGAAAAAATCTTGGAAGACAACGGCCACCCGCTCCATCAGAACTACGCCAGGTCGTCGCGAAGTGGGCGACTGCTGTCAATCAAAACAAGAACGGAGCGGTACAAAAACTCGTTCGTACCTCACTCGGTCAGACTCTATCACCGCCACTCATTGATCAGGGAACATGAAATGCACCAAGATACCTGTGTGTAGTCGCTGAATGAACTCTTCATGTTGTCTGTTGTATTTATGTGTATGTTTCTGTTGTGTTGTCTTTATATGAGAAACGAGTCCTTGTAATCACAACAAATTTCCGTAAGGATCAATAAAGCAGTCTTAGTCTTAGTCTTAGTCTTAGAAGACTGTACAATATCTGGTAGTTGACAGTTCTCTGTACTTCCTTGCACTTTAACTCTTCTCTAATGGCATCGAGTCGTACTCCACTCTACTCAGCTGTTCCGAGTTGTACTCAACTCTACTGAATCAGAGCCGTACACGCAGGGCCGGTCTTAGGCCATTGCAACCCTTGCAGCCGAAGTGGGCCCCGCGCTTTCATAGGCCCCGCGCGATGCTAATTCTAGGTGTAAATTATTATATTAAACCCTTTTAACTAATTATAAAGGAGTTCCTGGAATTCGAATAGGGCCCCGCAACCTGTAGGACCGGCCCTGCGTACACGTCTTGCTTTGACTGTATCGACTGTAGCGGTTCAAGTCCACTGTAATTCGCTGTATAGACTTTAACGACTCCAGTTAAATCTACCCTCTCTTCTACTGTCTCGGGAAGTAGACAACAGTAACGACGACTTTACCGACGACACTACCGACGACTGTCCTTTCACATTATATCTTTGGCTTTTATATTAGATCTTTAATCGCTTCTCCAATGTTGGAGAAACACTGCTATTACCTTCTGGAACATCACGTGACGACAGGTCACATCCTGCCTTTGTTTTTACATGTACATTCCTGAGAACACTCGCTGACGTATCAGCCGCGGGGGTCACATGCAGTGACCTCTACCTGTCACTGAACATTCGTAACAATATATACATACTTCTAATTAATGTTGACATTATACAGTGAACTAAACATTCATCTTTTTTTTTTTACTTTGTCATTGAAAAATATAGAGAAGAAGGTAGTACGGGGAGGGAGCGGACTACTTTCGCGTTATTAGCACGACCCTCTAACAACTTAGCCAACCGACCAGACTACATAGGGCACCTTCTATCTCAGAAGACACTGGATGCACCCAGATAAGTGAACCTCAGCGGGGCGCATTCCTGGGCCTTAATAAATGGCTCATGGGTGGCCCATAGGTCATGGTCCCTCTCTCGTACCTTGCTGATGTGATCCAACGGAACGCTTAGCATTACATGTGGCACCAGCTCAGTTGCAGAAGCTGCCTGAAGGGACATTATAGTTGATACCCTCAGCGCCTAAGGGGCTTCACTCCTAATTTTTCCTCGAGGTTCTCTCCTGAAGCCTTAGTACCGCAAGGCAACGGGGATTTGAAGTCAAGAGTACCCCTCACCTAGATGTATTGACTTACATGGCTGACATCTGCCCGAAGCTCCCAGTTTTGTGTCGCCAGGTATACGCCTTTACCCTTTCATCTGTTAGTAAGAGCAGTTTCGCCGCGCTTAATATCTAAGCCACAAGATCAGGCAAGGTTCTGGACTTAGTTGTCAGAGGCTATTTGAGACACATGTCGTAAGGAGTATTTTGTTGACAAAATGAGCCTATGCCCATTGACCCCCACCCCCCGCCCGGCCATGGCAACCTTTGAATAAACCAGGCTACTCTGGTAAAACACAAAAATAAATCTTTAGAGTTTAGATTTATAAATAGCTGTAAGGAGTATAATCACAGAGTCGAAGACCATGACCGTTAAGTATGGCTTAAATACACTGGATGACTAGACAACACACATTTCATGAACACATTCTTACGGACGAGCTACAAGCACATGTAAACATAAGAACAACAACCAATAAAATATCTAATTTACAAGACAATATTAAACATATAAGGTAAAAAATAATAATAATACCATAATGGATTCGATAAATAAAAAAAAACCATCTTTCCGAAATGTTGGTTGAATACCTTGACATGCAGCATGAGTTTATGTGATACATTTCAACGACATAGGACATGACAAACTTGTCTAATTTTTTCTATCATACATTTGGCTTTGACGGAAGTGTGATTTTTTTTTTGTAGAGGAATTGAAGGTTTATATGTACTTAATACATGATAACAATACCAACAGTGTGGATAAGAAGCAAGACAGGGGAATAGAAAGAGAGATATAATGGATATTTCAGATACAAATGCAGGGAAAGAGAAAGAAATGGTCGAAAATGAGAAAAAAAAAAGAGATACCAAGTCTACGCAAATACAAAGCACACTTAAATTCACAATGCGAGAGAGAGAGAAAGAGAAAGAAAGACATTAAGAAAGAGAGAGAGAAAGAGAAAGAAAGACATTAAGAAAGAGAGAGAGAAAGAGAAAGAAAGACATTAAGAAAGAGAGAGAGAAAGAGAAAGAAAGACATTAAGAAAGAGAAAGAGAAAAAAAGAAAGAGACAGGGATAAAGAGAGAGATGGAGAGAGAAAGAGAGAAGGATGTGACAGCGAATAAATGAGATGTAATCTTGCAGGGTTCACTCCTTCATAGATAATTCTGGAATATTAGCTGTCATCGCCAGGATAGTTATTTGCTCCCACCACGTGACACTGATGCTTGATAGATTTTTGTTGTCCATATTTTTTTCTTCCCTTTTATGCCATGTTTACATTGAATAGAACTAAAATATTTATTTCTATTTTTTTTTTTATAAAATAGTCTAGAGTCTTGACACTAGAGCAAAGTGTAGCAAGCAGGATGGCAGGCTACTCAACAAAACACTCAATGCACATTACATTAAGAAACATAAGGGATTTTCACGCTAAAGGTTCATCACATTTTGATTGCAAAGCTTATATCAACTTACTCTGTCTGTCTAGTAAAAAGTTTGTACACATTATTTCTCCCACACCCAATCTCGGATCATGTTGAAACTTTGCACAATTATTCATTGGCATAGACAAGACATGAATAAAAAAAATATTTTGTTTGACACAGACAAGGAAATTAATCCTTCAGTAACAGCTAAATGTGTAGGGTTTTGTCCCCTTAGATAGTTTTACACTTTATTTCTTACACACCCATTCTCGGATCAAGTTGAAACTTAAAAACAATTATTTCATATATAGCCATATTACAAGGTCTTCGGGGCTCGCATCACAAACCAAGAGATTAGAGACAGGGTAACTGCAGCCATTGGACCCCACGATGATCTGCTAACTGGTGTACATAAAACGGAAACTTACACATTGGGGCTTGCAAAGACCTTCCTTCAGGGAACAGTACCAGGAAAAAGAAAAATAGGAAGACAGAGAAAGCGATGGGAAGACAACATAAAAGATCGGACGGGCCTGTCACTGAAAGAGGATCTACCCAAGGCAAAAGGACAGAGAGGAATGGAGAAAGACGGTCAATAGCTCATGCTTCCAAGGTTCCAACAGACTAAGGCAGTGATGCCCAATCTAATGCAACCTGCGGGCCAAATTAATTCCAAAAACTCGTGTCGCGGGCCACATGAACGAAAAGGTACAAAAAAAAAAACGAAAAGAAATTGACCTAAAACAATTTTAATAGAAACCGGTTAATCTAGCAGTTACTACTTATTGTGCTTACACTAATTAATGGGATATCTTTTCTTTTTTTTCGCCGGAAACTGGTTTCATTTCTCTACTTAAATTGTGAGCAAAATTATAGCTAGCTAGCCAACGATTCATTTTCTTGTCTCTTTTTGGTAAATTTTCTCATCGATCCTCCAATTTCTAGGAGTAGTTGCAGTTTTGATGCGGAGACCATGGCAGTCTGTGAAGCCTTAAAAGTCATTGACTCTCAACTCGGCGAGGGACATTTGAGGGCAACACAGATTGTTGTGGTCACTGACTCAAAATCTGTACTACATGCTTTGCAAAGCCCCGGACCATGGCCCCCCAATATCAACACCGTCATCATGGCCTCACACAACGTAAAACAACGCTATGGCACCCCTGTAATAATGCAGAGGGTACCAAATCACAAAGGTGTGACTGGCAACACTATTGCAGACTCCATGGCCCACCAGGGAGGGCAAATTCCACCCACTGAACAGTCTGTAAGTTTTCATCAAGCCCTGGCTATAATACAAAAAAACAGAAATGGAAAAGTGGTTTGAGTGCTGGGACAAGTCCCAAAAGCCCGTGGAGTCTGGGAGCTCATGAGGCGCCCTGACCGCACTTCCCCGTGGTGGAGGCTGTCCAGGCCTGAGCAAGCTATTATAGCACAGTGCAGGACAGGCCACTGTCCTGTTGGCTCATATTTCTCTCGGCTATGGCCAAATTTCGATTCACGGTGCACTCGCTGCGGGGAAGAAGAGGAAACCGTGCCTCATATTCTGTTTGACTGCCCCAGACTTGCTGATCTCCGTCTCGACAGGTCTGGGAAACCCAAAATTCTCGACCTGTATGGCGACATTCATGCACAACGCAAGACAGCAGGGTTTCTGTCCAGGGCTTTTGCAAGAGAGGATTTGAGCCTCTCAAGCCCTCACTTTAATGGAGTTTGATGATGATGATGATGATGAGGAGTAGTTAAAAAATCTTTTTATTCGCGCACAAACTAAGAATGATGTAATATTTGATATTTGTTATATAATGCCGTTTATCTGTTGTTAATAAACAACAACGGCTACACTTTCTATACAAATCAAATGTGTTGGCATATTATCGTTCCAAAAAAAAAAATCCGTTCAATTTTCCTGGTAGATTCTAAATTCCACTTGAACTTTCCAATTTCATAAACGTATAAATGATTAAGGTCATGGTGCCAATTTGCCAATCCATCAGAGGGCCCTAAAGTAGGTAAGATACATTTCTCAACATTTTTTTTTTGGAAAAAAGGGGATTTTCTACTCTTTATGCCGACCATTTCGGCGGGCCGGATGGAACCTTGTCGCGGGCCGGATCTGGCCCGCGGGCCGTATTTTGGGCATCACTGGACTAAGGGATATGCTAAGGTGAAGGTGAATAACAAATAATTCTACGTATTGCAAGATGATCAAAATGTGACATCAAAGAGAAGGTACAAGTCACCGATCCCAAATACAAGTATGTTGAACAAAGGTTTAATTACCTGGGCAATTAAATTATTGACTAAAAGGACGAATTTCTCATGAAAACTTCACATGTAATGTTTAGGTAGTACCGTCATCTCAGTGTACATTGTGTTTGCGTGAGTGAAACATTTTGTGAAATGCAAATGCACTATTTTGAAACGACTTTCTTTCACAATAAGCAACATAATATCATCATTATTAGTATTATTGTTTATATTATTTCTTTGAAAACAAAACAAAAATTGATTTCTAAGAAACAATGTAGAAAGCTAGCTTCTGCTAGTGCTGCAATCAACTCTGTCAGGTCAGAAACGAAGCGATTTCGGCCAATATCCTGTAGAAATGGACAGTGACAAGCCTGTGATTCCCAGCATTCATTAAGACTTTGCCTGACATCCGTTCTCTCAAGTAGGGAAAGGGAGGATTATTCCCGCCCGTTGGAGACAAATTATTTCCCTTTGGATTACCACGAACAAGGGTCAGGTGGAGATAATTGCAAATCTTCACTCGTTACGCGACAATTTAGGACTCATGCACAAACCAGGAGTTGACAATCAAAGTGAAACAAGAGAGTCACATCAAGTCTAATGAACACCAAACTCTCTAAAAAGAACATCAAGTATTTAAAAAGTCTTTTGTTGTTATTGTTTTTTAAACAAAATTGTTTCTAATCATTTAACTTGCTAATTAGATGAAATGAGGGCTGACCCTATTACCACAGACCTGAGATATGTAGGTCTAAAGAAATGGTACGGGATGTTTGTTTTTAAAACAAGAAGTCTGATACCTTTACTTCCCATTAAATGTAACGATAGGCAACGATTACTGCCTGCTGCCAATTATGTGACGATTTTTATGTCTAGGATTGCGTTGACAGTACAATGCCTTTTTTTTCCTTTGTCTAAATTTAATGACACAAACAGAATCGCCTGCCGGGGAAATATAAAAATGATTAAAACACTGAAGACAGTTCTGTACTCATTTTTATTTATTTCTTCAATGAGCTGCTTCAAACACAAAAATTCAAGCAATTCATAAATTCTCAATTCAGTATTAAATTGACATAAAATTCTAGCAAATTCACCTAAGTAATAAAACCACAAACTAATGTTTCGTAGTAAGACTGTAGTTATACTGTTACAACTTTAGTCTAATACCACTTTGCACTAATACAACTTTATACTGATGCAGCTTTGTACTGTTTTAATAGTATACTGATACAACTTTTTACTGTTATAATTTTATACCGATAAATCTTTGTACTGTTATAACTTTATATTGAGATAACTTTGTTCTGTTATAACATTATACTGATGCAACTTTGTACTGATACAACTAAACTTTCTATCTCTGACTGGACATGTAACAACTCAGGGACCTGCCTCTAATTCAAGGGCCCGAAACAACTCAAGGACCTCGACTAACTAACTTTTCCCCAATTTAAAAACATTTTTGAATCATCTTTCTTAGAATCCTAGAAACTTGTATTCCCAATATTGGCCTTGGCTACCACCTTGTTGAAACTGATTATCGCGACGTGTTTTTTTTCTTGACCTCAATTCTTTGATTGGTTCACAGCTAATTAGCACGTGATTAGTGTGAGCCTCCTTTGACATGAATGAAGCAGAATGAGGTCAAAGTTAATTTGCTATATCGATCTGTGACAATACAGATGGTTTCATTGAAATGTATCCACCAACATCTTTCATTAGTAGTTTAGTGGGAGGCGTGGTTAAGAGGCTAGGTAAACTTGGACTTGGCTTGGCTCGGCTACCTATGGATCGGTTGTCGAGGTTCGTCACACGACTCGGGCAGAGTTGTGTTTACTGCCTAAAGGCAGCACGGAAAACGTTCTCCCAGATATCCCCCTTCCTCCCACTGGTCCACAAAAGAGATTGGACCATAGCGTTCAAAGCATGCTATAGGCTATACAAACGCTATAATTTATTTATGTACTATACTATGTGTCTGCTGTTGATGTGATATACTAACTTTTTAAAGATTGAAAATTGTGTAATTGTTCTATAGTTTTCCATCAGAAATAGTGAGTGTTGAAAGTGATGCTTTAACTATACAACATTTATCGTAAACTGTATAGACTTCACATTCTTTTTTGTTTCAATTTGTTAAAAAAAAAAAAGCAACATTTACAATATAACTTAAGATAGACGAACTAAAACTCGGTTTATCCCGTGTACAGAAACAAGAAAACGTGGATTAGCTTTTGTTATTGAAAGATATGAAATGTAAAGGTTACCGAACCAAGTCCCAGCGTACTTAGCCTCTCACCTTGCCATCTATAAGGCAGATGGTGTCAAAGTCATCTGCTTCTGTGGCCTACTGGTAACGAGGATTTCATATGGCCAGCACAACGACCAACTGTCTACCTTTCCACAACCAATGGGTTGTGTATCCATTAGAGCTGGGAGGACTTCGAGGCGCAATAAAGATCCCAAAATTGAAAATTCCAGTCTTCATCAGGATTCGAACCAGGAACCTCCGTTCGGAAGCCCAGCGCTTTACCACTAAGCCACCGCGCCTCCGAGAGGTTATAAGGAAGACTCAATATGAAGATGAAGTGTCACGAACTGAGAACGTGTTCTAATAATCGCACATTTTTTTGTAAATTTAGTTAATACCATTAAAGTGAACTCTAGTGTCCCTGACATTGTTTAGTATATCTGAACTACTACAATAGCTGAGTCTAAGTTTTGCAATTATCTTTGTATATAGATTCAACAACTCCAGATCTTATTATTCAATGAGCCTCGGGTTAATATCTGGATGAAATTTAAGACTGTTTAATATTTTTTGTTTCGCTATTTAGAAATGAATGCTAGAGGGAAATCCCAATTATTAATAATAAGAAGAATAAAAGTAGAAAATGCCTCAGAGAACATTGTTAAGGGAGACTACAGTGAAATTTGTTTCAGTCTAATTAAAACCGACTCTAGCAGTGCCAGCAGATGACTATCAGGCCGTATTTATAATTAACTAAATAATCAAACACATTTAAAAAATAACATTAAAATTAAAATATAGAAACGTTTTTAGAGACAATTCCTTCTTTACGAAACTGGCAACATAAACAGACAGATTCCAGTTTACTAGTAGGGGCGCAGTGGCTGAGTGGTTAAGCGCTTGGCTTTCCGAACTTGGGGTTCTCGGTTCTAAACTCGGTGAAGACTGGGATTTTGAATGTAGGGATTTTTAGGGCTCCCCTGAGTCCACCCGACTTTAGTCGGGGAAAGTAAAGGCGGTATGTTGTTGTGCTGGCCACATGACACCCTGCTCGTTTACCGTTGGCCCAATAGATGGCCTTAACATCATCCGCCCTATAGATCGCAAGGTCTGGAAGGGGAACTAGTTTACTAATAGGCCTATATATCTAGACCTAGCGCAAAATGCTCCTGTAGAGTACTATACATTGTTCACTCTTAAATCAAGACACCTTTCAATATCTTCTGATGAATGTATGTTTAGGATATGGATTTTCTAGACCTCCAGACCAAATTTAATCATTAAATTGTTATACTTTATTATACTTTGGCTGACTGGTCGTGCGGTATAAGTTCTGGACTGTCGTCGTCCTGCCGGAGACTTTGACTAGAAAGTAGATTATCTTCAACACTGAAGAAACATTCAAAACGTGAAAACATTTATAACGGTAAAACCACAGTTTTCCCTTTGTGGCCAATTAGCTAATAATTGTTTCCCCCCCCCCCCCCCAAAAAAAAAAAGAAGATTAACTGTCACATTTTTAGGAAAATCGTTAGAGCCGTTTTCAAAAGCCGTGTTTTAGTTTTTTGATTCCGATCCTTTGTTTTTAGAACGCTTCTATTCAGTCTAGCCTGATTTGTCTAAGTATAAGAAATAAGACATACATAGATACATAGTTAGAACCAAAGAGTATTTGCAATCATTTCGCAACTACATGCTAAATCTATATAAAGGAAGAAAAACATTAATAAAATACAAGATAGTGGCCAACAATATTTTGTACCATTTCTCAGCGATATAACATATTCTGATATTTTTCTAGGAAAATTGAAGCCTCCGATAGGTTCCATGAAGTTGTTACTTGAATAGAGGTATTGTAAAATAAAAAGGTACTAATTCCAAAGATGCGAATAAATGTTGAGTGCTTTTAAGTCTTACTTAATATAGAATTATTTAACGTATAATATGTCTCAAGGGCGTAGCCAGGATTTTTTTTCGGGGGGGGGGGTTGGGGGGGATTTTTTGCTCCCCCCCCCCCCCCACGCGAAACTTTTTTTATATATGTATTTATGTTGTGTGTGTACATAATCTTTATTGCATTCCGGCCTTTCATTCTTTCGGAAGACGTTTATTGTGCCCTAGAATAGGTTCTTCCATGAGTTAGTGGAAAAATTGTAGATTCCCCGCCACCATTAGCAAGGGGCTCTGGGGGAGCGCTAGGAGCCGCCAAGTACTATTTCTGATATTGAAAGCCAACAAAATGCATATTCTGAAGTATCTACAGTGCATTTTCCTGCTATTAAAAAGTTTTATTTCAAACACCTAATGTGCTATTCTTACTGACTTAGACACTCCCGCGCCGTTCGGAGCATTTGACGTCAAGCTGTTTCCATAAAAATCTGTCACTGGTAATGTCTGAAGCCTCTTCCCACCTGCCATGAGGACCTCAATGAATGAGTGGCATCAAGTTGTACTAGGATATCATTGCAACTCTTCTTATGCGTAATTCATTTTGTAGGAGAACATGTCCCGCAAACCTCATGCGTCGTTCTCTCACAATCTTACTAAAGGGTCGACTCCCAGTTCGGCATAGGATTTCCTTGATTTAAATCTGATCTCTATAACTGACTCCTAAAATCTGTCTTAGCCATCTTTGTTGAGCCACATTTAGTGTTTTTCAATTTCGGCAGATGACTATTCACCGCAGTTTATTAAGGGAGCCCTGCCACTGGTAAAAATGTATAACCTCTCTTGAATACGCTCTTGGAATTAAGTGACTGTAGTTTGCTTTAGATTTTATATCGAAAAGAGAAGTTTTATCGTCAAAATCATCTGTTGGGTGTTTTCCACCTCAAAATTCTTTGTAGGGGGGATCTTAAACTCAAAACCATCTGGAGGGGTTTTAAACTTTTAAAAAACGCCATCTGTAGAAAAGGGGTTTAAACTCAAAACCCCCGATTGGATTGGCTACGCTCAAATAATTTTAGTGAGTAATTTGCTTTTTTTTTTTTTATATTGCAGAGGTATTTTTTAGCATCAAATCCATCTGAATGGGTGCTTAAACTCAAACCCCCTTTTGGCAACGCTCATAGCATTTTGAGTGCATAATTTGCTTTTTTTCTTCTACTGAAGATGTAATTTTTAGCCTCAAACCCCACTGGCGGGGGGTTTAAACTCAATACCCCTTTGGCTACGCTTATAGATTTTAGAGTGAGTAATTTGCTTTTATTTATATTGAATAGGTACTTTTTAGCTTCAATCTCCACTGGAGGGGAGTTTAAACTTAAAACACCTTTGACTACACTCATAACATTTTGAGTGTATAATTTGCTTTGTTTTTATTATTAAAGAGGTATTTTTTTACCTTCAAACCCCGCTGAAGTGGGGTTTAAACTCAAAACTAAGTCAAAACCCATTTACTTACGCTCATAACATTTTGAGTGTGTAATTATCTTTTTTTATATTGAAGAGGGGGTTTAACGTAAATTTTGGAGGGGGTTTTAAAATCAAAATCTCCCTTAACTGTGCTCTTGGAATTTAGGGGATTTTCGTTTGCATTTTTTTTTGTTTTGTTTTATAGAAGAGGGGGAGTTAACTGCAAAAACCTCCAAGTAGGGGGTTTAAAACTCAAAACCTTTGGTAGGGGGTTTTAAACTCAAAACCCCCTGGTAGGGGGTTTTAAACTCAAAACCCCCTGGTAGAGGGTTTTAAACTCAAAACCCCAATTGGTTGTGCTGGGGCAAGTGATGGTTTAGTATTAAAATCTCACCTAAAATAAACAAAATCAAAACAAAAAATCATTCACTAAATTCAGATTCCCCCCTAAGGGGGGGATTTCATTTCTGTGAGGGGGGGGTTTGAACCCCAACCCCCCCCCTCCGGCTACGCCCATGAATTATGTCTACATTACTTCGATGCAGTTTACTGTAAGTCGTAAAGTAATATTGACTAACAACATCTTCTGAAGCTGGAGTGTGAATAAGATTGAAGCGTTACATTTCATTCTGTGTTCTAAATGTCACGCTATTCAATTCTTAGACAAAGGATTAGTTGAAGGAGGGATGTGTGTTCAGCTGAGTTTAGTTTAGTTATTTCGAGACCTGGAATTTCCAGAGCTTCATTTTCTTTTTAGATAAAGTTAAAGGACATTTTTTTTTTAGTTTTTGTATGTGCGTGTGGTGCATCAAAGTGTCATTGTAACCTGGTTACAAAATATGACAATACTATTTTAAAAATATTATCTAAGGAGAAGAACTCCATACTTACAACTATAGCTCTCAATAATGTAGAGGTTATTTCCCATTTTCGATATCAAATTAATAAATAAATTACCTATTATTAGTTGACTAATTTTGTTAAATGTTAGATTATTCGTGTATTGTTAGGTACAATAAACATTGTACAAGGTTTGCAAGAAATAACTAGTTATCTAAGGGGACAAAACCCCATACATTTAGCCGTATCTGTGAATGATTAATTTCCCTTTTTGTTATTTAAAAAATGAAATTAATTACCAGTAATTAATTGATTAATTAGTTGTTGTTTTTTTTCATTGATTCGCGTATTGTCTTCGGCAATAAATAACTGTGCAAAGTGTGTGCGTGTGCGTGCGTGTGTGTGTGTGTGTGCGTGTGTGGGTGTGTGTGTGTAAGAAACAACGTGACCCCAGACAGAGTGAAAAGATTTGTAAAAAGTGAAATACCGAAAAAAAAAAACACGACGTTGTGAATGAGCCTAGAGTTATCTCGCTCTATTTTGTTCACCTACAAACAGAAGCTACGGATGTAGTGGCGAGGTGAGCATAGGTTTGTGTTTCTTGTTCACCCAGCCTTTGCCTGGCCATGAACTCTTCTAAGAGTAAATCATGTTTATTGGGGGGGGGGGGGCTTTTATAGTTATAGTGCAGAGGTACTGCTGGTTATGTGTTGGGTTATAGCTCCAAAAAGGTCGTCTTACTAAACCGTTGTAGGCGCGTATTAGTTTCTTAGTGCAGAACTTTAAGAAACGTTTACACAAAAATACTTTTTTTTTTTTTACACAATTCTGAATGTATCTTTAATTGACTTTATATTCAGCTTTTGATTTCAATGTGGATCTATGTTTAAACACAAGTATACTAAATTAGCTCATTCGTTGTTTTTTTTTTTTTCTTGTGTTGTCAAGCAAAAGAAATAATTGTGCAAAATTTCAGCTTGATCTGGGTTTCGGACAAATAACGAGTACAAACTTTTCACCAGACAGACATAAGCGTTGTAAAAATACTTAAAGAAAAACAAAAATTATACAATGGAAAGAACCGTACAATTACTGACATATATATATATATATATATATATATATATATATATATATATATATATATATATATATATATATAATGGATCTGAGACATAGGTATTATACAGAAAGCAACTAAGACTACTTGAACGCTTTCACCAAAGATGATTGCGCTCCATCATGGACATACGGTGGCAAGACCGCACTAAAAACAGCGATGTCCTTGCGATCGCCGGTATACGCAGGGCACGTTTCCCGTATGGGAGACGAACATATGCCAAAGCAGTCTTTTTGGGTTAGCTAAAAGGTGGTCGACGTAACAGAGGTGCCCGACGGAAACGCTTTAAAGACCAGCTTAGGCGCCAACTTGCCTTAGCTGACATAGAAGAGAGCACCTGGTTGCATGCGGCCTCAGAACGAGACAGCTGGATGTCACTCACAAAGGCCGCAAAATATGTAGGCCAAAACTGGGGCTGCGTAGCCACGAGAAATACTGCATTCCTCAATTATCGTGGGACTCGAAGACAAGCCTTATTATTATTATACATCAAATACTGCCAGATTAGAGCAACAGATTTCATTTTATCTGCATAGCAAAGAGAAAAAAATCAACTCGATTACCGCAACGTCGTTGACAACGCTATCAGTGTCTTTAAACCGTCACGAATAACTGACCATGAGATCAAAAACATTAGACCTCACAGTGTCAACAATTAATGGAAATAAAATTAAAAAAAGGTTACAAAAGACAGTTTGTGTGGAAACACAAACTCAAAATCGGCCCCCGAAAAGGTCCATCCAGGCAGGCTTCAATATTTTCAGAAAGAACATGCAAATGAAATTATATCAAAGACAAATGAGAGATAAGAATGGAGAAAGAAGGTTAACAGATCTTGTGTAGTGCCCCAACGGTCCCGCAGATCAAAGGATAGGTGAAAGTGAATGTAAAGTTAGATGTGAACCTGGCCTAACTAGTTCCCCTTTTAGACCTTGTGGTCTATAGGACAGATGATGTAAAGTTCATCTGTTTTTGTGGCCTACGATTAGCGAGGGTGTCATGTAGCCAGCACAACGACCAACCGCCTATACTTTTCCCCAACTCATGTCAGGTACCCATTAGAGCTGAGTGGACTCAGAGGCGCCCAAAGATTCCAAAGTTGAAAATCCCAGTCTTCACCAGGATTTGAACCCGGACCCCCAGTTCGGAAGCCAAGCGCTTTACCGCTCAGCCACCGCGTCTCCCTTGGCCTAACTGAAGTCTTGTAATTGATCCAATTGTTTTGAAAAGTCTCAATCTCTTATTCGAATCCTCAAAAAAAAAAAAAAAAAAAAAAATTCCGCAATAAAAAAAAATGTTCATAAAAATGAAGTTTATAAGATTACTATTCATTTTAAATTAGGTCTAATTTATAATGCATACTAATTAGCTTTTTCTCTTTAAAAAAAAACTGCTTGCATAACTGATTTTAAAAATTAGATTTTTCGCTTTCAGAAAAAAAAAAGTAGCCGTTGCATCAGAACTTTGAATGGTCTAAAATATTGTGATGTCGGATTTTTAATATCTTTTCTAGTTTACGAGATCTAAACGGGACGGACGGACAGACGGACCAACATTTCGCACAAAACTAGTAGCGTCTTATCCCCTTTCGGGGGCCGCTAAAAAGGATTTTTCAATGTATCACTAGACAGCAGACTTTTAAGCCATGTGAGCATGCACGCTGGAGGCCAAATTTGGAGCGTCACTAAAATTATCCCAAGGTTGCCTTCATTTTTTTTTCATCTCTTCGCAATGTCATAAAATGCGATCCTATTATTTATTATAAGTGATGCAGAAATACTCAACTCTCTCGTCCTTAGAGTCAATTAGCTCTTCAAATTTTCATTATCACAAAACAAAAACACGACTATATCCTCCCCCCCCCCCCCCCGCAGCTTCAGGAGAAGCTTACTGATTATGCTCAACTTCTTAGGACATACTCCTCTTCTCTCCTCTAGATTATTCACGCCGCTCTGCTGATGCGTACGTTGAGTGATGCATAAGCCAGGATATTAAGGAATAAGGACATCCTCAAATTTCATCAGTTTTTCTTTCCTGGATACACACACACACACACACACAAATCTTCAGGCTGCGCGGCTGTAAATGGATCATACGCTCGAGGAAGTCAAGCAGAACTAGATCATGGCAAGGAAAGGGAAGTAAGCGAATATATTATTGTGGTTTCTTTTTTTGTTATATACAACCTTCTTCTTGTTGATATGTTTTTATGAAGAACTATGGTAATGATTAGTAATAAATTATGTAGACCGTGTACTGTATGTGTTAAATCTTCTATTGATTGTCTTCTTTACTTCAATTATCTTAAAATTACAGTTTACAGTTTGTTGGAGATCGAAATAAGGGCAATAAATGCTACTTAATGAGAGATGTGGATTTAGTCCCCTTATTACGTTTCGACACGTTTTTTTCTCTCACTTCTCATTCGCGGATCAATTTGAAATTTTAGAAAATAATTCATGATCCCTAACAATACACAATTCAATCCAAAAATGAAACAATTAGTTAAACATTTAGTTCTAATAAATTAATTATATTAATTTTATGTAGGAGAAAAGTAGCTAGGCCCTGTAATTTTCAGATAAGTGGTAGTAATTAACGGTTATTTCCCCTTAAATAAGCTTTAGTTTTAAAAAGTATTATTTTTTCTAGTACTTTTGAAATACAAGTTAGCACGATACTTAGTCTAGCAACAAAATTTCTACGATACTTAATCTGGTATTGAGGTTTGCACGATACCGTATCTGGTATTGAAGTTTGCATGATACTTAATCTGGTATAGAAGTTTGCATGAAACTTAATCTGGTATTGAGGTTTGCACAATACTTAATCTGGTATAGAAGTTTGCATGATACTTAATCTGGTATAGAAGTTTGCATGATACTTAATCTGGTATAGAAGTTTGCATGATACTTCATCTGGTATAGAAGTTTGCATGATACTTAATTGGACATCAAAGTTTTCCTGATACCTTATAATGCATTAAATGGAATCAAAATGTGCACTGTATTTGGTCTTGAATAGGAGTTCGAATGCTTATTAATATGGAACTAATTCAAACGGAGCACCAACCACGAACTTGATTTCACCAAAAGTCTAAATCTAAAAGTCAACGGAAATAATTGAAAAAAAAAATTAAGTAAAAAAAAAAAGAAAAAAAGAGTTTGTCCTGTAATGAGCCCACATTTCGTTTCTTTAGTCCAGTAAGTAAATAGCTTGCCTGGATTGGGGTCTATGCCAGAGCTGAGCTCAACCAGGAACCGTATAATTACTCACGAGATGAGGTCATCAATAACAGGATTGTGGACTTAGGGTGAGTTTAAGACTAGAAACAAGGTCAACCTGCGCAGTGTTTGATTGGCCTAGAGATTTTTTTTTAAATCAGTAACGACACGCAAAGCGGACAAATCAAACACATTGGATCAACACTATATCTGCAGGCGCCACACATTTGTTGTTCTTCAAATTGTGTTTGTGCGTACCAAAGAAATAAAATAAAATATTGACAATAATCACGCATCATTGATTCTCCCTCATGCGGTCTTATGATGAAAAAACAAGTATGAAAACTGAAACTTGTTGTTGCTTGGCCATTTTTCACGAATTAATCAGCAAGCATTTGGTTTACGCTAAGGGAACGTTCGGATTTTGACATAATGCCATTAATATAATAATAATAGATATTAACATTATCTTTTGAACCTTCCTTCCCCCTCAAGTAACAAATCATAACAAAATTGAATACCTCCGCCCCCCCCCTTCCACACACCCGGGTAGAAAAAAAATGAAAAGAAAATTAGATTTTCACAAAATACTAAATATTAATTGTCATTTTCAAGAATTACATTTTTCACCATGATAAGTATAAAAAGGATGGCGCTTCGACATCATACAGTTGTTGTTGTTGTTTTCTATAATATACATATACATCGGGCGACCTCTGGAAAATCTGTGATTTTTTTTCCATTAATATTTCTTTTGAAAACTTGTGGGGACATAACTCTTCCGTGAACGTCGTAAAAAGTAAAAACCTTCAGTCCACCCCCCCCCCACCTCCATTTGTGTAACAAAATTAACATTTTAGGTCCAATTTTAAATATCTTGGTACTATCCTAGACAATAAACTATATGTAACTGCAAATACTGATTATATCATCAAAAAAAGGCAGCAAAGATTACGATTACTGAGAAGACTGTCCTCGTTCAATGTTAGTGAAAAGGCTTTGGCTATGTTTTATCACGATCACATATGCAATATTTTAAATTTTAATATGACTGCCTGGTATGGCAATCTGAGCATTAGAAATAAAAACAAACTCAATAGAATCCTAAATGCTGCTGGTAAAGTCATTTGTAAAAAAACAAACCCCATTTGGGCAGCTGTTTGAGACATTTTACGGCGCGACAGTACAAAATCTGCTAACATACGGAATAAGTTGTTGGCAAGGCAACGCCTCATCTAAACTCTTGCGACGTCTAGAAAACATCATTAAAAAAGCATAAAAAATTACACTCACAACATTACCACATTTAAAGGAACTTTTTGAACAAACGTGCCTAAGAAAAATCGAAAAAATCTTGGAAGACAACGGAGACCCGCTCCATCAGAACTACGCCAGGTCGTCGCGAAGTGGGCGACTGCTGTCAATCAAAACAAGAACGGAGCGGTACAAAAACTCGTTCGTACCTCACTCGGTCAGACTCTATCACCGCCACTCATTGATCAGGGAACATGAAATGCACCAAGATACCTGTTTGTAGTCGCTGAATGAACTCTTTATGTTGTCTGTTGTATTTATGTATATTTTTCTGTTGTGTTGTCTTTATATGAGAAATGAGTCTTTGTAATCACAACAAATTTCCGTAAGGATCAATAAAGCAGTCTTAGTCTTAGTCTTAGTTTGAGACAAACATCCATAAAAAAGCAAAAAAGATTCTAGAAATAAGAAATGACCCTTTGGGTCAGGATTTGTGATTTTAATAACACAAAAGAGATACAAGACACCGATAGCAAAGACAAACAGACACAAACACTCTTTTGTACCCCTGGCAATCAAATCATTAAATAGACACAATTTGATATAAACTTTTTTCGTATGTAAATTATGAGTGAGTCAGGTATGAATGTACATATGTTTTCATAGTTACTATATTCTGTTTCGTGTAGTGCACAAATTGTAAAATAGATTTCATCATGGACAATAAAGATTATTATTATTATAAACCAATTTTTGGTCGCACTTTTAAAGAATAAAAGGAAGATTGCGACTATTTTCCTCACTCGGCAAACAATATAATGAAGGGCCCACAGATTAATTTAATAGAATGGGGATTAAGAGGAGAGAGAGACTCCTTACTGTTTCTTTTATCTTCATTACAAAATCAATGGTAGCATCCATGTACGTAAGATTGTAATAAATTAAAAGAAAAAAATCCATTTTTAAAACATAAGTACCTTTCTTATTTATAGATAAATATTCTACATTTTTTTTAAATATATGACACAAAAAGATAGTTATGTACAAACAACCAACAACCCGCTTATCTATGGAATCCTTGTTATATGAAAATATTTTATTGAAAATAGCCAGCCTAGACACATTCGGCCCAAAATGCTAGAGCCCATGGTTCAGTTCTACGTGGGGAGAAAAGCATTTAAATTACCCACAATTCTTGAAGGAAAATTCGACAGCACTATTGAGTCGGTAAAGATTCATTGTCAGGCCGTGAGTCTCATTGGACAGATAACCAAAGGGTCCCCCATTTCTACGAGGCTGACGGTTAACAAGGAAGTCATGTGGCCAGAACAACGATCAACCACTCTTACTTTACGCGAAATTAGGTCAGGGCTTGTACGTCTGCAATAGGGCTATTCGTAAAATTATTTCTTGTTCATCAAGATTTCTTTTTGGTAGAGATTGTTTTTTCAACTATACTAAAAAATCGATATTTATTACGAATTCAACCATTCATTAAATCGAGTAAAATTGCTTTAGCAGAGACGCATTTCGGTGTCTCTTGTTTAACTCTTTAGACACGTGCGGTAGTTTAGCCTTTAACTACTAGGATAGTATTCCATCCTGTATTGTGAAAAAGCTCATTACTCGGGGGTTAAAAAAAAAAGCTCTGAATCAATTACGCTGCAGATGCTTCTCGTGGAAACGCTAAAGCTAAATATTCTAAGAGGTCTTATTTCGTAGAAAAACAACTCTCAATTCATCTTTTTTATTTTTATAATTTCAGATTAATATTCAAACTGACTCTTATAACAACACTGCTAAGTCAAAGATTTTCTGATACTTGAAAAAAAATCAACTAAACGATTACAATGTGGCCTATATGGACACCTTGCTGCCATGTCAGCTGTCACAGCATTGTTGGATAGCCAGTGACATGAATTGGTTATGAAGCACGAGATTTATTTGTTTCATGAAGAGTATGAGGTCGCATGAGAAAATCAAAGGGGACCACAAGGAATTGTGGGATTTTAATCACATGGTCAAGTAGTACACTCCAGAGATTCTGAAGAAGACAGACGTGCCTTGTGTTAAAGTTGAAAGTATTACTAGATATACACTTATGAAATTTCCTTTTGGACTGTGTGGAAGATATGTTATATGATTCATTGATGGCTGAGATTGCCAATTATTGTGTGATATCTTTTTATGAAGAATAAATGTCGTCTGCTAAGTATTGTGTATTTTATTTGAGTCTATGTGTCGTGGTGATACTACTCAGTGACGTGTACATACGCAACAACAAGTAGGGCGTGGATAAAGACATTTAATCAATGCAACAGTAATATTCCAACGATACCAGAAGAGGTATCCATAATAATACTAGAAACACTCAGATAAAAGCCTGACATCAAGTACATAATATGTGCAATTTACCTAAACATAAAAAAATCTTTGCGATTACAAATATTTTTACAAATTATTTTTGGCTTTTACCTTTCTCATTGCTCTATGATCTGGAACTTGCCTGGACCAGTTGGGAAAAGGAGGGCGGGAAGAAGGGGGGTATCTTGGTGAATGTTTACATGATCGTTTTTTTAAATACATTAAGAAAATGTTCACTCAGGTATCGATAGTCCTCAAGGGAACCAATTCTACTAATAACACACATTTTGTCAAGTACGATTTCAAGATACTAAACAAAAAAAGTATAAACTATTTGGTTGAATTTTTAAATGATTCTTGTCTTGTCAGAAATAATTGTGCAAAATTTCAGCTTAATCAGAGATTGTGTGTTGGAGAAATAAGGTGTACAAACTTTTTACTAGACAGACAGACAGACATGGTGAGTTAATATGAGCTTTATAAAAAAAAAAGAGAAAAAGGACTTCACTTCCTTATAATACATGTCCTCTACTCACTGATCGCTCGGTTCTAGAAAAAAAAATGCGGAAGAATTCTCCCATGGGATGACGTCATTGTCTAGTTTGTCTCTGTTTGCCCCATACTCTCTACTTAGTAGGCGTCTAGCAATATAATACAAGACCTTCTTAAAAGGATCCGTTTAGGCGGATGCTATCAATACCCTTCAGGAAAGTTCCGCTACCATTTCTTTAAAGAGGAGAGTGGGTTATTTTTTCTTTCCCCATTTAACTGTTCATTTCTAGAAGTTCAAAACTTGGGGTAAATTCAAGCTCGGGATAAATTCGAGCTTGGTCTTAAAAGAGTTATTGATTGTTTTGCGTTAAACGTCTTCTAGGACATTTATATGTTTTAGACTTGAAAGGAGTACAGTAACTATTGAAGTCGTATCGAGAGTTTCAATGGCTTTTTGACAAGGGAGTCGTAACAACACACCACGACCAGTAAAATGCGACAGAAAAAGGTCAATCCTAGGATCAACAACTTAAAACACTTTAAGGTTGTCTGGAATGTTGTTTTTTAATGAAACATTCAAGATTTGATTTGGAAAGTTTAAATGTCAATGAGGTATGTAAGTATCGCTCAAGCTTTTTGTTCTGTTCTTCTTTCAACCATTTATTCCTTCCAACCATCCATTCCTTCCAACCATCCATTTCTTTCAACCATTTATTCCTTCCAACCATCCATTCCTTCCAACCATCCATTCCTTCCAACCATCCATTTCTTTCAACCATTTATTCCTTCCAACCATCCATTCCTTCCAACCATCCATTTCTTCCAACCATCCATTCCTTCCAACCATCCATTCCTTTCAACCATCCATTCCTTCCAACCATCCATTTCTTCCAACCATTTATTCCTTCCAACCATGCATTCCTTTCAACCATCCATTTCTTCCAACCATCCATTTCTTTCAACCATTTATTTCTTCCAACCATCCATTTCTTTCAACCATTTATTCCTTCCAACCATCCATTTCTTCCAACCATCCATTTCTTCCAACCATCCATTTCTTTCAACCATTTATTCCTTCCAACCATCCATTCCTTCCAACCATCCATTTCTTCCAACCATCCATTCCTTCCAACCATCCATTCCTTTCAACCATCCATTCCTTCCAACCATCCATTTCTTCCAACCATTTATTCCTTCCAACCATGCATTCCTTTCAACCATCCATTCCTTCCAACCATCCATTTCTTTCAACCATTTATTCCTTCCAACCATCCATTTCTTTCAATCATTTATTCCTTCCAACCATCCATTTCTTCCAACCATCCATTTCTTCCAACCATCCATTTCTTTCAACCATTTATTCCTTCCAACCATCCATTCCTTCCAACCATCCATTTCTTCCAACCATCCATTCCTTCCAACCATCCATTCCTTTCAACCATCCATTCCTTCCAACCATCCATTTCTTCCAACCATTTATTCCTTCCAACCATGCATTCCTTTCAACCATCCATTTCTTCCAACCATCCATTTCTTTCAACCATTTATTTCTTCCAACCATCCATTTATTTCAACCATTTATTCCTTCCAACCATCCATTTCTTCCAACCATCCATTTCTTCCAACCATCCATTTCTTTCAACCATTTATTCCTTCCAACCATCCATTCCTTCCAACCATCCATTTCTTCCAACCATCCATTCCTTCCAACCATCCATTCCTTTCAACCATCCATTCCTTCCAACCATCCATTTCTTCCAACCATTTATTCCTTCCAACCATGCATTCCTTTCAACCATCCATTCCTTCCAACCATCCATTTCTTTCAACCATTTATTCCTTCCAACCATCCATTTCTTTCAATCATTTATTCCTTCCAACCATCCATTTCTTTCAACCATCCATTTCTTTCAACCATCCATTTCTTTCAACCATCCATTCCTTCCAACCATCCATTTCTTTCAACCATCCATTTCTTTCAACCATCCATTTCTTTCAACCATCCATTTCTTTCAACCTTTCAACCATCCATTTCTTTCAACCATCCATTTCTTTCAACCATCCATTTCTTTCAACCATCCATTTCTTTCAACCATCCATTTCTTTCAACCATCCATTTCTTTCAACCATCCATTTCTTTCAACCATCCATTCCTTTCAACCAATTATTAGATACAACCATCCAATCCTTCCAATCCTCCACTTCTGTAAACTATATATTCTTCTCAACTCCTTCTACCATCCATTCCTTCACATAATCTTTAAGCTAGACTTTGGAAAGGCAAAGTAATGAAGTCAAGTACAAAGACGAGACAAAGTAATGAAGTCAAGAACAAAGCAGAGACAAAGTAATGAAGTCAAGAACAAAGTAGAGACAAAGTAATGAAGTCAAGAACAAAGTAGAGACAAAGTAATGAAGTCAAGAACAAAGTAGAGAAAAAGTAATGAAGTCAAGTACAAAGACGAGACAAAGTAATGAAGTCAAGAACAAAGTAGAGACAAAGTAATGAAGTCAAGAACTAAGTAGAGACAAAGTAATGAAGTCAAGAACAAAGATGAGAAAAAGTAATGAAGTCAAGAATAAAGTAGAGACAAAGTTATGAAGTCAAGAACAAAGACGAGACAAAGTAATGAAGTCAAGAACAAAGTAGAGACAAAGTAATGAAGTCAAGAACCAAGTAGAGACAAAGTAATGAAGTCAAGAACAAAGTAGAGACAAAGTAATGAAGTCAAGAACAAATTAGAGACAAAGTAATGAAGTCAAGAACTAAGTAGAGACAAAGGTTGTGAGTACCTTCATCTTACTATCATCCACTGATTATCGACTTTCAATCTTTCGCTCTATCTTAAGGTCAAAAGGAACTTTACCAAGTCATTCCATCACATCCCCATTTTTTTCAACTCGTTCCCTGTCTCTCTCTCTTTCTCTCTCTGTAAGTATCTTTCACTTCCTGTTTCTCTCCTCCTCGTCTGCTAACACAACAAAGTCGATTCTCTCCCCTTTTTCAGTCTACCGTTATAGGATTTCTCTATGCCTTCTGGCGTTAGCGAGATGACATCCTGTCGTTCTACCATAGTTTAAGCAGGGGCATGACTGAGTAAATGTCACCTAAAGACATCCCTGCACAGGTCCATCTCCTAACAGCCCTCTCAGTAGTATGATGTTTATATTTCCCGCTCCTGTAGTAATGTGCACACTGTCTACATTACTCTACAGTCTACATCAATGTTTCCCAAACATTTTCTTCAACGGAATAGATCGCACATTCTGAGTATTTAGCGGGAAACTTTGCTTATTTTTTTAGAGAGATTAATTCACAGGTGGCCAAACTAGTTTATCATTTCAGTAGCTCGTGGAGCACCTAGTCAGGCCTCGCGAAACACTAGAATTCCGCGTACACTAATTATGGGACACTGGCTTACGTGATACAAGGGTCTGGTATCATCTAAGACGAGACAGTAAAGAACATCCTCTACGATTGCAGGGTACTCGGAGACACATTCGAAAATACTGGTCTGAAAAGAGATAGTGCATGTCGAGGGGGGGGGGTCTTACCATGTATGGAGACAGGCGAAGCTTACAGAACACTGCCAGATACCTGGACCGTGCTGTTTGGCAGAGGTAGGAATCGGCAGCCTTAGAGCATGGGGGCTTACAAATGGTATCATCTGTTGACCTTGTATTTTTTTGGTTTTCAATAGTATCTTTAAAAGGTTAATTCTTATCAAATATAAAATTAACAATACGTCTACAGTTATAAGTTAAAGTAATACATTTAAATAATAGCAAATAATATTTAACTTTATTGAACCAAATTGTTTTCAATACAAAATAAGTGTGAACTAATAAAGACAAAAGACATTATAAAGAAAAATAAATGAACTCCCTTGTGACGGTTAGATCTCTATATTTGCGTCCTAACAACTACATGTACTAGTGGCCAGCAGAGGTGTATTTGTTTTAGAGTGAGTTGTATGTTTGTTTACTTTGTTTAAAATAATAATTTACTTATGTATTAGACAGCAATATACTTTTAAATCAAAAGCTGTGTGTATTGCCTACCAGTAAACCAAAAGCTGTGTGTATTGCCTACCAGTAAACCAAAAGCTGTGTGTATTGCCTACCAGTAAACCAAAAGATGTGTGTATTGCTTACCAGTAAACCAAAAGCTGTGTGTATTGCCTAACAGTAAACCAAAAGCTGTGTGTATTGCCTACCAGTAAACCAAAAGCTGTGTGTATTGCCTACCAGTAAACTAAAAGCTGTGTGTATTGCCTAACAGTAAACCAAAAGCTGTGTGCATTGCCTACCAGTAAACCAAAAGCTGTGTGTATTGCTTACCAGTAAACCAAAAGCTGTGTGTATTGCCTACCAGTAAACCAAAAGCTGTGTGCATTGCCTACCAGTAAACCAAAAGCTGTGTGTATTGCCTACCAGTAAACCAAAAGCTGTGTGTATTGCTTACCAGTAAACCAAAAGCTGTGTGTATTGCCTACCAGTAAATCAAAAGCTGTGTGCATTGCCTACCAGTAAACCAAAAGCTGTGTGCATTGCCTACCAGTAAACCAAAAGCTGTGTGTATTGCCTACCAGTAAACCAAAAGCTGTGTGCATTGCCTACCAGTAAACCAAAAGCTGTGTGTATTGCCTACCAGTAAACCAAAAGCTGTGTGTATTGCTTACCAGTAAACCAAAAGCTGTGTGTATTGCCTACCAGTAAACCAAAAGCTGTGTGCATTGCCTACCAGTAAACCAAAAGCTGTGTGTATTGCCTACCAGTAAACCAAAAGCTCTGTGTATTGCTTACCAGTAAACCAAAAGCTGTGTGTAATGCCTACCATTAAACCAAAACCTGTGTGTATTGCTTACCAGTAAACCAAAAGCTGTGTGTATTGCTTACCAGTAAACCAAAAGCTGTGTGTATTGCCTACCAGTAAACCAAAAGCTGTGTGTATTGCCTACCAGTAAACCAAAAGCTGTGTGTATTGCCTACCATTAAACCAAAAGCTGTGTGCATTGCCTACCAGTAAACCAAAAGCTGTGTGTATTGCCTACCAGTAAACCAAAAGCTGTGTGTATTGCCTACCAGTAAACCAAAAGCTGTGTGTATTGCCTACCAGTAAACCAAAAGCTGTGTGTATTGCCTACCAGTAAACCAAAAGCTGTGTGCATTGCTTACCAGTAAACCAAAAGCTGTGTGTATTGCCTACCATTAAACCAAAAGCTGTGTGCATTGCCTACCAGTAAACCAAAAGCTGTGTGTATTGCCTACCTGTAAACCAAAAGCTGTGTGTATTGCCTACCAGTAAACCAAAAGCTGTGTGTATTGCCTACCATTAAACCAAAAGCTGTGTGCATTGCCTACCAGTAAACCAAAAGCTGTGTGTATTGCCTACCTGTAAACCAAAAGCTGTGTGTATTGCCTACCAGTAAACCAAAAGCTGTGTGTATTGCCTACCAGTTCTCTTCCATTACCTTCACTTATCCCTTAGTCTGCTGGACCGCTGGGGCACCACACAAGATCTGTCATACGTCTTTACAGATTGTTATAGAAACGAAGTGCTTTTACATTATCTGTCCTTACAGATTGTTATAGAAACGAAGTGCTTTTACATTATCTGTCCTTACAGATTGTTATAGAAACGAAGTGCTTTTACATTATCTGTCCTTACAGATTGTTATAGAAACGAAGTGCTTTTACATTATCTGTCCTTACAGATTGTTATAGAAACGAAGTGCTTTTACATTATCTGTCCTTACAGATTGTTATAGAAACGAAGTGCTTTTACATTATCTGTCCTTACAGATTGTTATAGAAACGAAGTGCTTTTACATTATCTGTCCTTACAGATTGTTATAGAAACGAAGTGCTTTTACATTATCTGTCCTTACAGATTGTTATAGAAACGAAGTGCTTTTACATTATCTGTCCTTACAGATTGTTATAGAAACGAAGTGCTTTTACATTATCTGTCCTTACAGATTGTTATAGAAACGAAGTGCTTTTACATTATCTGTCCTTACAGATTGTTATAGAAACGAAGTGCTTTTACATTATCTGTCCTTACAGATTGTTATAGAAACGAAGTGCTTTTACATTATCTGTCCTTACAGATTGTTATAGAAACGAAGTGCTTTTACATTATCTGTCCTTACAGATTGTTATAGAAACGAAGTGCTTTTACATTATCTGTCCTTACAGATTGTTATAGAAACGAAGTGCTTTTACATTATCTGTCCTTACAGATTGTTATAGAAACGAAGTGCTTTTACATTATCTGTCCTTACAGATTGTTATAGAAACGAAGTGCTTTTACATTATCTGTCCTTACAGATTGTTATAGAAACGAAGTGCTTTTACATTATCTGTCCTTACAGATTGTTATAGAAACGAAGTGCTTTTACATTATCTGTCCTTACAGATTGTTATAGAAACGAAGTGCTTTTACATTATCTGTCCTTACAGATTGTTATAGAAACGAAGTGCTTTTACATTATCTGTCCTTACAGATGTTATAGAAACGAAGTGCTTTTACATTATCTGTCCTTACAGATTGTTATAGAAACGAAGTGCTTTTACATTATCTGTCCTTACAGATTGTTATAGAAACGAAGTGCTTTTACATTATCTGTCCTTACAGATTGTTATAGAAACGAAGTGCTTTTACATTATCTGTCCTTACAGATTGTTATAGAAACGAAGTGCTTTTACATTATCTGTCCTTACAGATTGTTATAGAAACGAAGTGCTTTTACATTATCTGTCCTTACAGATTGTTATAGAAACGAAGTGCTTTTACATTATCTGTCCTTACAGATTGTTATAGAAACGAAGTGCTTTTACATTATCTGTCCTTACAGATTGTTATAGAAACGAAGTGCTTTTACATTATCTGTCCTTACAGATTGTTATAGAAACGAAGTGCTTTTACATTATCTGTCCTTACAGATGTTATAGAAACGAAGTGCTTTTACATTATCTGTCCTTACAGATTGTTATAGAAACGAAGTGCTTTTACATTATCTGTCCTTACAGATTGTTATAGAAACGAAGTGCTTTTACATTATCTGTCCTTACAGATTGTTATAGAAACGAAGTGCTTTTACATTATCTGTCCTTACAGATGTTATAGAAACGAAGTGCTTTTACATTATCTGTCCTTACAGATTGTTATAGAAACGAAGTGCTTTTACATTATCTGTCCTTACAGATTGTTATAGAAACGAAGTGCTTTTACATTATCTGTCCTTACAGATTGTTATAGAAACGAAGTGCCTTTACATTATCTGTCCTTACAGATTGTTATAGAAACGAAGTGCTTTTACATTATCTGTCCTTACAGATTGTTATAGAAACGAAGTGCTTTTACATTATCTGTCCTTACAGATTGTTATAGAAACGAAGTGCTTTTACATTATCTGTCCTTACAGATTGTTATAGAAACGAAGTGCCTTTACATTATCTGTCCTTACAGATTGTTATAGAAACGAAGTGCTTTTACATTTTCTGTCCTTACAGATTGTTATAGAAACGAAGTGCCTTTACATTATCTGTCCTTATAGATCGCAAGGCCTAAAACATGTGCTTTCCTTCTTTTGTTTTTTACACATGCAAACACAAACATACACACATTAAAAGTCAGACATACAGGTACAAACATACACACATTAAGAGTAAGACATACAGACACAAACATACACACATTAAAAGTCACACAGACACAAGCAGACAAGCACGGTCAGCGTCGTCTTTGTCTAACAGCCCGAGACTCCAAATTAGATTGCCTTGTTAGTTCTCTTTCTAAACCTTATCTTGTAAATTAGGCCACGTCGTCCTTGCGCTAGACACATTGTCCATTGTACGATTTCGTTCTTCTCTTTACAGGTTACCAAGATTTGTTTCTTTATGTTCTTGAGAGAGAGGAGAGAGAAGGGGGGGGGGGGAAGTCGGTCTATACATTGGAGAATACAACTACCTATATATATGTCTCTTCGTGGCCCAACCATGCAGAACACCACGGGTGAAAAAGTTATGGAAAGATAACTCTTTTATTTCTGCAAGTCGGACTAGAGTTAACCCAAGTAACTTTCGCGGTGACAGATAGCTAGGCTCAGAAAAAAAAAGGGGGAGGGGCGTATGCTACGCCGCGGGTCGGCTCGTGGTATATAACTAAAGAGCTAGCTTTTTGGTGTACCAGGTGTACATAATATGGAAACGTTGAGAAAGTGTTGATCTTCAAAGTTCTTCTAAATGTTACCATAATTGTTTGCACTGTCGTGTAATGGAAAATCAATGTCAAAGTTTTTTTTCCTAGCAGCGCAATGTAATTATTAAATATAGTGTCCTTGACATTAAATAGTTCAACTAGTTATTTTCAAAATCTCTTCTAGTTTTCCTATTTTCTTGCGTTTTCTTCTGTTTCCTATCAATTCTATATATTTCTCTATTACAATTCTCTTTCGTTTCTATGTTACTATAATTTACTGCTTAAACAATGTGGCCTATGGTGCAAGTGTGCACACGTTACGAAATTGCTGTGTTCCAATTTTATCTTTAAAATCCTTAATATTTTTCTGGTTTTGGAAATTTGTAAATGGTATTTTCGGTTAAGATTCAACGTAAAAGTTGCAGGGCGATATGTTTTCAATTGTTTACAGCGAAACCAATCGAGCAGACGAGACGAGAGAATGTGTCACACGGTTTGATACAGACGCATGGAAGGGTGTGTGGAGGAGACAGGACGGTACATAATTTAGATGGCTGTAATCTTCTCCTCATTATTACGTGGCCCAATGTAACAGCGGTCACGTCGTGTCCACTTCACAGTCAAAGTGATAATCACGACACCCCATTATTTTCCCGCCCTATCTCATTATCTGCTCGTGTCTGCTTCCGTTTCCTTTCACTTGGTTACTTCCCTTGGTATAGATTCTAGCACCGTATTCCGGGGAACATACGTTTCAAACTTAACCTTCCACGGTCCATCCTTAGTCCTTTTTTATTACACACACACAAAAATAGGATTTTCTTTTCATTTCTTTTTTATGTTGTTTTGAGCCAAATGACGTGTTGTTTTTTTTTTCGGGCTCTTCTCTTATCACCCCTTGCTTCCCCCTGAAAGACCAAAAGGGTCTGTTAGCCAATCGATTTAGTCCATAATGGTGCAAGAACAAAAACTATTTGAGTTTTCTCTCTAAAAGGCGCCCGAGTTCTTTCATGGTAACCATCGGAGTACTCTCAAAAAACACATTACTTCACACACATTTTTGTTGTAGGGTGAATCCACTAAGATAAATGAGTCACTAAAATTAATATAGCTATTAAAATTTTCATGCTTATGAGCAGAACCTAACAACTATTTTGTATTGAATAAGGTGTATTGAAAACTATGAACCGCATTTTAAATCAAGGAAGTACGAGATATGATCTAAATATTATAACAACAAAAATTTCGGTCACGATAATTACGACAGACAAAAACTGACAATCCTACAAGAGACAGTACAAGGCGACAAAAAATGTCTACGAGAGGCTGACAGAACAAATGATGGAGAGATCATAATATAATATAGACTCCACTGCCCCCTTTCACCTTTTCTGCTAGACGAGACCCGATAGGTTAGAGAAGAGTAAATAGTCAACAGAAGAAATGTGGCCATGTAGAAGTTCGTTAAAAGTAACTAGTCTTCTCTACAGAAATAATTTGGCTCTGTAAAATCCAATTGAAATTAACAGGACAATGTAAAATGTAGTTGAAAGCTACTGAATAACAGAAGTTGAAATGTAATTGGAAAACAGAAGAAATGCGGCTCTGTGAAATGTAGTTTTAAGTAATTGAAAAAACAGAAGAAATGTGGCCCCATAAAAGCTACTTGAAAGCAACTAGTCAACAGAAGAATTTTGGTGCTGTTAAAAAAAAATGGTCGACGGAAAAAATGTGGCGCTCTAAAAGTAACTGAATTTCAATAACGCTAGTATTCAAACATTTTTCTAAAATGACTCAAAAGACTTTAACGACCTAAGCATATTAATGTTGGTCTAGAAATTTTTATTTATTGGATATTTTTACTATTTTATGCCTATAGGTTGTCGGTTTGTTCCATGTTAGTTATTAGCTAGTTAGTTCCCAGCTAATTCACAGCTACATCCTAGTGTCCAACTAGTTTCCGGTTAGTATCACGTACTTTCTAGACTGGTTCCCTATCTATCCTAGCAATTTTCAAATATATGGCACTTTGAATAAAATGGGTATGTTTAGTTGTTCCCCTAGAAATCGAATCCAAAAAGACATTCACTATTTGTTACTTTTTAGTTTCATTTTAAGATATATGGAATAATTGATCTATGGATTAGAGATCAGGGTTACTAAAGCGATTGGACCCCACGATGACCTGCTAAGTATTGAAAAAACAAATGCAAACTAAAACTCTGTTCAAAATACAAGGTCTTCGGGGCTCGCAAAGACCTTCCTTCAGTTCCAGGAGAAAGAAGAAGAGGCAGACAGAGAAAGCGATGGGAAGACAACAAAAAAGAATGGACAGGCCTGCCATTGAAATAGATTCGAATTAAGGCAAAATAGAGAGGAATGGAGAAAGACGTTCGACAAATCTTTGCATGGTGTCCCAATGGTCCAACAGATAGGTAAAGATGAAATAGTGAAAAGGGAATAATATTAGTAAAACCGTGTCTTAAATTTAATGTTGTAACTTCTTTTTTTTTAATACTATGTTTAAAGTCGAGGTGTTTACATTATAATTTACATTTAAATCTTGTGTTGGTGATGCAGACTATACCAGGGACTTGGGAAAACACTATTTTCTCCCCAAATAGAGCCATTTATTTATTCACAGATCAACTCTGACATGCGATGTGATTAAATTCAATCCCTGCTGTCAACTAGGGGGAGGGGGAGGGGAGTTAGGGGAGAAAACTCCAAATGTGGAACTGAACTGAATTCTAAATGGCGCATTTGTTTGGCATCGAGAATGGGGTGGGGGGGGGGGGGAGGGTGAGATGGTAAATATGCGTCTGTGTCTGAAGTTTTTATATGTTCATTCGTATTTGTGTTTTGTCAATGTGTTTATACAACACAGATAAGAGCACTATGTCAATATTGTACTGGAGATCTTAGTTGATTATCTCAAAGAATAGATTGCTAAAAATATAATGCTCTTAACTCGTGATTTACCGGAGAATATTTTCAAAGCCCTAACAATCGCAACTGTGGTGTAGACATTTTCCACGATTCTGCCAAATGTACAAGTCTTCAAGTGTTCTGTTAGCCTAATCGACAAAATCTTCAAACAGACACCTGTCTAGGACAAATCGACTAAATCAAGAAAAATCAGACATCTGTCATGGCTAAATCGATTAAATCACCAAACAGACATCTGTCTTGGCCAAATCATCTATTTCCCCAAAACAGACATCTGTCTTGGCCAAATCATCTATTTCCCCAAAACAGACATCTGTCTTGGCCAAATCATCTATTTCCCCAAAACAGACATCTGTCTTGCCCAACTAAACTAATTCACCAAAACAGACATCTGTCTTGGCCAAATCAACTAATTCACCAAAATAGACGTCTGTCTTGGCCAAATCAACTAATTCACCAAAAAAGACATCTATTTAGGCCAAATCAACTAATTCACCAAAAAAGACATTTGTCTTGGCCAAATCAACTAATTCACCAAAAAAGACATTTGTCTTGGCCAAATCAACTAATTCACCAAAATAGACGTCTTTCTTGGCCAAATCAACTAATTCACCAAAAAAGATATTTGTCTTGGCCTAATCAACTAATTCACCAAAAAAGACATCTATTTAGGCCTAATCAACTAATTCACCAAAATAGACATCTGTCATGGCCAAATCAACTAATTCACCAAAAAAGACATTTGTCTTGGCCTAATCAACTAATTCACCAAAAAAGACATTTGTCTTGGCCAAATCAACTAATTCACCAAAAAAAGACATTTGTCTTGGCCAAATCAACTAATTCACCAAAAAAGACATTTGTCTTGGCCAAATCAACTAATTCACCAAAAAAGACATTTGTCTTGGCCAAATCAACTAATTCACCAAAACAGACATCTGTCCTACCGTTGGAGTAACGGTTTGTCGTTTTGGTGTGTCCTTTAGATTCAATGACTGATATAACATTTAAGTTTCCAAAAAAAAAAGTTTTACCAAAAGTTGATGGAACAATATTTTAGATCCTGATGTTATCATCAGCACATCCTACATGATCTAAAATAATGAAATCAATATTTGTTTGTGCTTTTTAGATTGTTTTGTTTCTTTAAAGGGCCTGATTTTATTGATCTCCTTTGCTTTATTTCCGTTTTATGGTCTTCAACTTCCGGTGTTTTTGTTTTTGTTTTGTTTCGTCCCTAGCAACGTAAGCCAAATAACAAAACACAAAAGCCGAAAGTAGCATATTATTTTTTTAACAATACCTCTATTCAAGTGACTCCTTCATTAAGGGTGGACGCTGATATCGAATACTGCTCTAACGATTTTCCTAAGAATTTAACCGTTGACCTATATCGCTGAACAATGGGCGAAAGAAAAGACAATAAATAAATAAATGTTGTTTTCGCCTAGTACAGAAGTCTACAACGATTGCAATGCATGGGCGGCAACTAAGTTTGGAGAAGTAAATAAGAAGTTGAAATAAACTATCTCAAACCAGCCCAAAGAGTAGTTTGGAGGGAAAAAAAAGGGAAACGCTGCTGACAGAATGTACATCAATCAATTAAAAAAACAAAAATTTGTTTAATGCCTTTTTTCTTTTCTCCACAGAATATCAAACAGTCTCGGTTAAAGATAAATTTCTTATTTGTATTCATATCACGGCTGAACTTTGATTTTCTCTGGACTTAAAAGAATTAATTAAAATAGAATTACTACAAAAAAGACAAATAATGCCTAGAAGGGAAGGAGACAGACATTTTATTTAAGGAAACAATCCCATTGAAATCAAGCCATTCTGGTATCAGGGCATAGCTGGCAGGAGGGCCTTCAACAGAACTCGCTCAACAGGGAGACTGGTTCAACAGGGATGACTTGTTCAACAGGGGGACTGGTTCAACAGGGATTGTGATAGTAAGTGTATGTGTTTTGCGTGGCTGGTAGTGCAGTGTGTGTGCCTGTGTATGAAATGACCAGTGGACCTTGAGTGTACATGCTTCACATGTGTCAGGGACTGTGTGTAAAAGGAAGTCAGAGTATAGAGAACAAGTGGCTGGAGTAAAGGGCATAAAGAAGGACGAATAAAATCATTGTGTTTATTGAAGCTCGTGTTGTTTTAGTCTATTACAGGGATGACTTGTTCAACAGGGGGGAACTTATTCTAGGTTAGATTTCTTTGTTTAAACTAGTAAAGCTAGTGTGGTAATTGGAACATTAGCCCATAGGATCAGACAAAATGCATGGAAAAAATTGATATCACATTATCTTGAGTTAACTGCTTTGTATATGTCTCCTATACAGAGACCCGAACAGGCTCTTGTAAGTGAAACACAAAAAGTTGATTGTAAGAATGTCACTGTTTCAAGGCATTACGGCACTTAATAATGGTATATTTATTGTTCCATTACATTTCTGTTCTATTTATCAAAAGACCAAAATAGAAAATCGATGTAAATCTTATAAATAAAGTACGAGCACTATTAATTAAAGAAAAGTTACACTTAAAATTTCAGTACAGAGATTCATTAAATTCTAACGTGTCAGTATTTTTTAAAAATAATAATAATAATGATGAAAAATGTGTAAACTATAAGAAATTGCTCTAATAAATAAAATTATTTTGTATTTTTGTCTAATTACTATTTTCTTTCTCTTGGAGACTATTACACCACAAAGGATCATTGAAACTTTTAGCAATTGTAACAAAGCAAATAATCTGTCAATGTCAAATTGTAATTATTCTTGGAAACAACTCGAGATCACAACGGGACTTCTATTGAGTAGGATAAACAAATAACCTCAACTAACAAAAGTGACTTCAAAAGCACTTGTCATGAGGTTGACGTTGTATAAAACATTTTGTTTGTTCGGGGCTAGCAAAGACCTTCCTTCAAGGAACAGTATCAGGAAGAAGAGGCAGACAGAAAAGCGATGGGAAGACAACATAAAAGAATGGACGTGGCTGCCATTGAAAGAGGTTCTAACTAAGGCAAAAGACAGAGAGGAATGGAGCCTTTCATCCGGCCCGCCGAAACGTCGGTACAAAATATAAAAAATCCCCCTCCCTTAGATTTTACGCAGTAGTCGTTGCATCAGAACTTTGAATGGTCTAAAATATTATGATGTCGGATTTTCACTATCTTTTCTAGTTTACGAGATCTAAATGGGACGGACGGACAGACGTACGGACCTACATTCCACACAAAACTAATAGCGTCTTTTCCCCTCTCGGGGGCCGCTCATATTTTATGTCGATTAAAAGTTTAAAATGCCAGCAGATAATGGTAAGTTTGGCTAGACTTATAAACCATCTACAAATCGAAAGGGCGTAGCCAATGGTAAATCCAGGTAAATAGAAGTGTAAATGTAGATGTATTATATTTTTAATGTAGAATTTCAAGTAAATTTGAATAAGTTTACTTTTCAACAAAATTGAATATAAATTTTATACACAAATGTATGCAGCTTTCAATTTTTATGTCAATGTAAGTAAAAAAGAAATAAAATAAAATAATGATACTTTAAACAAGCTCTAACCCAATTAAAAAACATGTCTTTCTGTCACACGTCTTTCTGTCACACATTTTGCTGTCACACATTTTGCTGTCACACGTCTTTCTGTCACACGTCTTTCTGTCACACGTCTTTCTGTCACAAGTCTTTCTGTCACAAGTCTTTCTGTCACAAGTCTTTCTGTCACACGTCTTTCTCTTCTTCTCCCCTCTTCAACTTTCACACACCTATTAATGAACTCAACTACGACAGACATTTTTGTGATTTTATCAGAATGTATTCAGCCCACACAACCAAACCATCCGCCCTCCTTTACTCATGGTTACATCAGAAAATGCGCACCATTCCATAGCAGGACAACGGTCATTACTCTTACCAGTTACCCAATTTAGGTCAATCGTTCAATTTATGGGCCAGTCCATCTCATGATGTGATCTACATAACACCCAACATGGTGACTAAGTCCAACTCATTGGACTGTATGTCTGGCTCAGAACTGACTGGTCTGTGGACTAAATATTGATTACTTACAAATTCTTGCGCCTCTTCAGGGAATACATGGAGAAATGGCAAAATTCGTTTTGGTTTTTTTATTGACGTTATTAGTGCTATTGTTGGTTGTTGTTTTTTTTTTTGAACTTAACTATTCTAATGCTGTCCATTTGGTGACTCCAGGGGCTACAATCCAAGGGGCGGTAATGCTAAAGATACGCATAAATTAAAGTCGTTCGATGTTCAAATGTAGAAGCGTGTAATACAAATGACATCTAGGCACACATTCTAACTGAGAGTTTTGTTTACATTTGTTTTATTACCATGGCATAATTATATTTTAATGCCATCTGCCCCATTGTTTGCACAGTTGTGTGAGGGCATTATATTATTATTATTTTTATTATAATGTAAAACAAACAACAATGGTACATGTCAGTGTTTCCTATACTGCTTTATGCGGAACCTTAGTGTTTTGCGAGGCTTGAATAGATGTTCTACGAACTATTAGCACGATTAATTAGTAGGCCACCATGTGAATTAATCTCTCAAAAAAAATAAGCAAAGTGTTTCACTAAATACCTAGAATGTGCGAAGTGTTCCGATTCGATAGAATATATTAGGTCATAAAACTATCCACTCTGTCGATCACATCTGTTTCTTCTTATTTACAAAGTTAATCATTATCAAATGGTAATGTTCTGTTTTATATTAAGAAATTAATGTATCGTCTATT